>NC_071978.1:23514025-23634276 GCF_026283585.1 Hylaeus volcanicus | reverse complement strand
CGGTTTAGCAACATTGTTGGACCCGATTTTTGCGGAATTTTGCCTTTTCTGAGACTTCAACAATGTTGCAAATCGAAGTAAATCGATTTTTTCGGGTTAGCAACATTGTTGGACCCGATCTTTGCGGAATTTTGCCTTTTCTGAGACCCCGACAATGTTGCTAACCCGAAAAATCGATTTACTCCGATTTGCAACATTGTTGCCCTTTCGTTTATCGGCATTTTGCCTTCTCTGGGACCACAACACAAACTGCAAAGGAAACTTATGTGAAATGCAGAAGAAACTAAATAAGGAAATGCAAAGGCAAGCAACGGGAAATGCTATGGTAATTAAAGGGAAATTAAAGGAAAGTACAAAGGGAAATTCTTATGGAATGGAAGGAAAATGCAAAGGAAATGAAATGGAAATTGTAAAGGAAATTAAAGGAACAAACAAAGAAAATGAAGGGGCAATGCTAGGAAAATTAAAGGAAAATGCTAAGGAAATTAAAGAGAAATTCTTATTAAATCAAAGGAAAATGCAAGGGAAATTAAAGGGAAATGCACTGGAAATAAAAATAAATGATAGGAAAAGGCAACGGGAAGCGACAAGAAAATGCAGCTTTGTTACCTTCCTAAACGTCGCAGCATTGTTCATAGAGTATGTAGAGTTGATATACTCAAAGAGCAGCTATAATAAATTTCACCTAGATTAACATCAGTCATAGAAGTAATTGAGGAATGACAAATTACAGACAACGTTGTTATTTTATATTAATAATTTCCTACGTTAAACATTTACTTTTAAGTGGACAATAAAGGGTGCTTGATCTCGTTATGAAAGTAATCCCAGCGCTCCTGTCAGTTTCCTGATTAAATCACGAGGTCGTCCCGTCCAGCGGAGGAGAAAAACTTTTCGCTAAATATCAATTTAACACGGGATACCAATTCCAGCGCGAAACGTCAGCCTCTGCTCGCAGAGCAGCCTTCCCCCCCCCCCCCCCGAGCGCTGCAGCGGTATGAGTCGAGTAAGGACATTAATGAGATAAGGCCGTCGGAGAGGGTGGTTCCGGTAATACCGAGGAGCATTTTTATAACGAGGATCACCGCAGCGAAATCATCCCGTGGGAATAGCAGGGATGGATAGAGGACGGGCCACCGAAACAGTCATGGATCTATACTAGTCAGGGCCAGAAATTAATTACTTTGGGGGACCATTTACTTCTGTGAAGCATTTCACGATAGGCACACGTTACTATTACGAAATATCTTGTTATTATAATTAGAAAAATTTAGGTACTTGTAGGTACAAAATTGAATAGACAATGGGTAAAAGGAGAGTCTAGAAATGTTAATGTTGTCAGCAGGATACAGAGAAACTATTTTAATTAACAAATTAAAAAATAATGAACACTAGTAGGACCCCCTTATGTGCAGGAGTATACTTGATACTCGTATAGGAACGTGCGAACAATTATCCACAAGCAAACATCTAAACGAGTAAGTAAATAAAATACCACGAGTAATACAAGTCAGGTACGTTACCAAACAATCTCGAAAGAATTAAAAAGAGCAAGCTCTCGTCAGAGGTTCGCTCAAAGACCGTCAACCAATCGCCCCGTCTCGCTGGCATCCTTTGCAGAGGATCCAGGACCAAGCGAAAACGCAATTTCCAGGCGAGGGAGTCGAGTGCCTAAGACAAACTCGCGTCGTCTGGTCGTTTCACGAGCGAGTTATCGCGCGATCGGCGTAAGAGCCGTAGATAAAGGCGAAGAGGACAGAGGACTCCGTGTAGACGGGGGAGGAGTAGCGCAGGATCAAATTGGTCGGGCAGCGAAAACAGGATAACGCCGGAGGACCGTCGATTCTGAGCATCCTGCGCCTAAGCAGAGGCGAGCAATAGCATCGGGAACATAATCGATTTGCCGTGAACTCATCCGTAATTCGGGGCCGCGGTCGCAGCGGCGTGACAAGAAAGTCTCGACGCTGGCAAAGGAGCCAGCGAACCGAGAAATTACTCATCGTTCTGATTGAGGTTAATTAATTAGATAATTAAGTCGGACCACTCCCCCGCGCGGCGAAGGACGACGACGCCTGGAGACGCCGGGTCGCGGAACTTCTCTCTGTCTTCCCCCATCCGATCCCTCCTACTCCCGCGGGATGATTACGTGATCTATGCTGCGAAGAAATTTAGATACTGGAGCTGTTAGTGACTGGTCGAAGAATGGAACCGAGGATTTGGATTTTGCTGACTGGAAAGCGAGCTTTGCTATTGGCGATAAAAAGGCTTGGAGCAGATGTTGATGATAGTTGGTTTTAATGGAGATGCAAGGCAATGGCTGTGGTATTAAGTGAAGACAGTGACAGAACACGAAGACAGTTGAAGGTAGAATAAGTCGAAGAAGAACCCAACGTGACGCGACGGTAATTTAGGTACGACGATTATTGTGTAAGAGTTGAATAAACCAAGTTTTTACATACCTATAATCAGTCTAAGCATTCATTTCTCGATCCTTAAATTGCCCTAATATTCCCTACTTTTGCTTTTAATAATTGTAATATTATCGCGGGAGCATGTATCATCTGACCACGCGACAAAGTAACCAGCAATCAGCGGTCGACAGTGCCGCCATGCGATTCCATCCCCGACACGAATCATTTATCCCTACACGCCACCCTCGCCCCATCTTCCAAATAATAACACCACGCACCCTGGCTTCGGAAACTCCCGAATTCCGACCGACAAGGTCTTCATCCCCTGTTCCTCCAACCCCAGTGGTTCTTAACCGTTTCAAGCTGTCACAGTTTGAAATAGCAAATTATTATTAGAGATCTGGATTAGGATTGGTCGGAATAAAACAGTAAATTATTATTAAATGTCTCCACTGCACACTTGAACACAAGAGGACTGCAGCCTGATCTAAAACTAAACACCGATAATATCTATTTTGCTACTTTCCAAAGAAAAATTAATTTCCAAAAGAACTCCCACCCCCAAAAATAAAACTGTAAAATATAAAATTTATTAACCCTCTTTCCCAACATTTACTGCTGCTAATGGTTAAGAATCACTGCCTCTAGTCCGTCAGAAACAACCCTCCGCGGAAACTTTCGACGTCCATAGGTGCCACCCACGCGTACCAGTGTAACTGACGTTTTTGACGCATCAAGTGGATTCCCAGGCGTTCTCCGCGAGACTACAGAGCGTCGATATCGGCTACTGTTTTACATAAACAACGGGGTCGTTGTATCGAGGCACGAGGGTCCCGGAAATCGCGGAAGGGTGACACGACGGAGATTCCTCCTAAGTGATCTCAAGTGTTTTCGCAGTGGTGCCACTGTGTTTGCGCGTGGAATTCAACCCCCTGCGCCAGCGACGCTTTTTAAGCTTGGTTTAACCCTGGCCCCGGGGCCCATTTCGGTGCCTCGTATTTAGTTAGTCAACCACCCCCCGACCCCCGAAGGCGCGATGGGAAACGACAAGTGGCGTCTAACGCCCCCTCCGCCCCTGTAACTGGCGAGTCACGACCACCGCAGCCTTTCATGTGCTAATTCCTGTTTATTTAATCGAACGCTGACGCCGATCGCTACCGCGAAAGGGCGAACGATCGCCGGGGGATTAATTTCTAATATGGTTTAACGTGGTCGGACGAGTGTGGGCTGTTTGGATCAGGACTGGGTGGAATCCATTGGCATTTAGAAGCTTGCGTGCAGTTTTAGGGATTTTTCGTTTGGTTTTATACAAATTTTGAGGAGGTGGATTGCTAAATATTAATATCTTTTTAACCCCTTGTAGCTTGAACTTGGAAGAAAATGTGTCGAAACATCTGATTACGGCATGCGTGGCCTTCAGTGAAATGCCAAGGGGTTAAAAACCTTCACGTTTATACAGATTCAAGCTCATATAAAAAGTTATTACTTTATTAAAGAGAGAGGTTGATTGCTGACAGAAATTTATGTTTTAATTATATAGTAGAACTGTTTATCGTATGAAAATAATGTTTGTGCAATTAAGAGGTTACTCGGGACATTTATAGAGTAAATGAGGCACTGTACCTGTCGACTGGAGAAGTAAATTGCATTCTACGTAGATTTCATTATTGGTGAACAGCATTTCTAAGTCGAGCGTGAATGAGAGCAGTTGTTAGACGGTAGAATTACGTTTGACTGTTGCTAAGCGCCAGAATTCAGTTTCGTTGATCTACCTCGGTTCATCGACTCCTTTAGAAACACGTCTACCTGCAATGTTAATTTAGCAAATGTAGGTGTCGGTGATGATTTATTTACAGCAGTGCCACTCAACCTTTGTTGTCTCGTGTTCCTTCTCTGAGTTTTATTTTTACATGCATCTCTTCCCCTCTTTATATGAAAAATATATACCGCCAACAAATGTGCTCTGAATTTTTCTATAAAAACTATATACACCGAGTAAAGTAATTTAATTTTAAATTAATCGAATCACAGGTTCGGTTTAAACAGATCCCTCTATCAAAAACGAATAATGAAAGAACGGATAACCGTTCCCCAACGAAACAAGAGCAAACCCCGTACGCCAGAGAGCAGAAATAGAAATTGAAATAGCAGAGTGAAATCATACAAACATAAATTAAAATCCAATATCATATACACACGTTCCGCAATATACGGTTCGATTCTCTCAACGTTTTCATGCTAAATTCTTCTCATAACTATTAACCAAACTCCAAGTCAACCGTGCGATCGATGTTAAGCACCGTATTTGAATAAGTTCTCGTTTCGCGTGGGACGTTAACACGCCCGCATTTCGCATACTTCTTTAATCAAGCGAGGAAATCGCGCGTAACACGGAAACCGGGGCTGGCAAAGTGTTATTAACGCGCGATATATCGCGACCAGTGTTCCGACGATAATTTCGACGCCGCGGTTTTAGATCGAACCTCGTAAAATTATAAAGCTCTCCTGGCCAGATAAAAGCGCGGACGCCGCTGGCCAATTAGCATCTCCGTAAATCATCGGCGAATTACTTTACGAGCTGGACGCGATGGGATCGCTTTGACTGCGTCTCGTCGGCCATGCTCGACCAAGGATAATAATGATTCACGATTCGAGTCGCGTTTTTAGTAGATTCTGCGATCTTTTTTATTGTGCACTATTGTGTCATCAGGTGTTTTGGACCGATTCATTTTTTGAGCAACGATACTAAAGGTCTCAACAATGTTCTTTTTGTTACGTGTTACTTTGGTATTATACTTCCTATTGTTGAATAATCTGGCAGACGATATTTCAGAATATTTTAGAATATTTAGAGTTAAGACTGAGAGTTCGAGGAATTTCTAGTGTTGAAGATTTCAACAACGTTCTTTTTATTTTTATTTTACCTTCTTTCACTTTTCTATCTTCTTTTATACTCCCCATTTTCCATAGTCTGGTAGTTTAGAATAATATTCCTGTTCCTACATATTCCTCTAACTGCAGACCTAACCCAGAGACCAGACTCGATATTAATGATTCCGTCCCGTTTAATCACATTTTTTATTTTTTAATTTTCTTACTTTTCGCGCTGGCCGGCTGTCGCAGTCGCGGCTCCGTTATCGGCGACATTATCAGCAGCGCTCTGCCGTCGTTATTGCAAAGACCGATCGATAACGCAGGCGATTGCAAAATTAAGTCATCCGTTCAGGCTCGCGCGGACGCATTTTAATAATATTCCAGCAGATAATCGTCGCGATCGTGATTTCTAGCACGACTGACTGTCGTTATAAACCCCGTGTTCTCGGTAACGATGCTGCGCGAAGAATTCCATTATATTTCTATTTCGAGGACGATATTGCGACTCTGCGAATGGAATTCTAAAGGTTAAGCTTTTTAATCGTATTTGGAGTTGCGAAAGTTAAATTTATTCCGAGTATTATGCTCTCTTAAAAAGTCGACCGATACTAGAGGATTCAATGCGTCTAATTAAGGTGTCGAAATATACCGCATTTGTCTGAACACTCGTTCTCTGTAATTCTAATTGAATTCCACTCTTGATTACCGCCGTGAAAATGATGAAAAAAGGAAAAATAGCGTGACTCATCCGTGGTTCACGCTATCGCATAATATGAAGCCATTATGAACAGGTGAGTCACGCCAGGTTGGACGTGTTACTTCATAGTGTCAAATAAATTTCATAATCTAATCTTTCATTTTTCAGCTGCAACTACTCGCGGCACTTGCAGCAATTAATGATATTAAAATTGTAGAGTATCGCTAATATATACACCGAACCGTCGCGAAACACGAATTCAACACACGAAAGCACAATTCGTACTCTGTCAGTTCCAATCTAATTAAATTTTCCATTTCGTTCGCTCTATTCTCGCATTACTAACCTCGGATTAACTCCGCGCGATTTTCCGCGTCGAATATTTTTCTTCCCTTTCGTTAAACGCCAATCCTCGCGGAATAGTAATTTCAATTGATTCCTCGTTATCATCGATCCCGGGTTCGCAGATTCGAATTTCGATTACCAAAATCAATAGAATTATTTCGACGGCTGGCTCATTTTACCACGGAATAGGATGTCTGGAATACGACTCGCGGGAAACTCGATTCCTCGACAGTCGATTATTCAACCCCGGCCGAATTCGCGATGTTGTAGCGTCGGTCGACAGGAACCTCGTCTCTGGTTTATCGGGGAGACGTGTCTCGGGCTTGTGCATTTTTTATCGTTGACATTTTCCTTCTCGGCTTCCTCGTCCCCGCGAGCTCCGATGAATCACTCTCGCGAAAATGTTCTCGCAGAGGCACAGCTACTTCTACAGGCTGACTAGGTCCTATCCCGTCCTGAAACTCTTCGACGTTTACGATCGTAGGGTAAGTTTACATTTAGTTACTACAAGCAACTTTATTTTATCAAAATAAAACATAGCCTATATTACTCAAGGACAGCGTAGTAGCTTTCTATTACTGAACAAAATTTTGAAATCGGTTCATTAGTTCCGGAGATTACCCCCTACATACGAACAAATTTTACTTCTTTATAATATTAATACAGATTTGCATAGATTCCGAAATTTTCTTTGCTTCGCAGTCGTTCATACGGACGTACGTTTTGGACAATGTCTACATTTGCTTGTTGATGCACATTATCTTCTATGCGGCTCTGTGGTACGCCACCGTTGTGAGTATCGTCATTTTTGTCGAATACAAAGTAGATATAAATATAGATTTGAAGAATTTCATGACGAACAAAGATGTTATTTCTATATGACACTTTCATGAATAGTTTTACGAGTAGGGTTAACTTTTGGAAGAGCTACGAATCTAAGATTTGCTTGAATTTTTGGTATCCTTCTCATAACTTTCGACGCACAGGAGATATTTAAATGCCCATCTGAAAGTCTCTGAAATCAAATTTTCTCTTAGTAATGGCTTCACACGTTCGTTAACGTCTCCACGCTTGCATCTAGATTCAGATTTTCAGGAAGTCCGTTTTTAATTATAATGAAACAGCAAACAAAATAATATACGAGGTTAATAATCACGAGATCGTGGATCGCAGGTGATCAGAAAAATGGAGAAGTCCAACGCGCAGATGCTGAAGGTGGTGAGGGAGAACAGAACGGTGCGTCGGTTGTTTATCGTGGCGATATCTAATATAACCCATTCGCTGCCAACTACGAGTTCTCTCCAAATTTAAATTAATTGCAATTACTCGAGGGATAAATTTGTAGCCTTTTGTGTCACGAATTATTGCAAAAGAAGATCGTAAATTTTTGAAACAATAAATTCAATATACATCTGTATTAAATCTTGGCGTCCGAGGCAAAAAGCCTTAAATTTTCCTGGCAGTGAATGGGTTAAACGATTGTATACAGACTGCTGACTATTGCAGAGACTGGAAGACGTCGCCGCGTTGAAGGACAAGAAGACGGAGTACGAGGAGGTGGTGATCAAAGTAGTTAGTGTCCAATCGAACCACGATAATTAGAATAAAACGTCTGACACGTTGACTACCAGACACAGGCAGGTTCCACGAAACCTGAAAGCACGTTCTGACCGTAATACCTGCGTGACGTTGCAGTCAACGTGTTAACAAAAGGGGGACAATTGCCTAAACCTCACCCAAAATCTTGCAGAAGGAAGCACAGAAGGTGACCTCAGCACATCTCGAGAACGAAGTAACTTAAAATTCACCTAGCTCGACTCCTAAACCCTAACTTCCACGCAACACAATGTACAATTGAAATTATTCAGTTGCGGAGGCTCAGCACAGAACTAATCGCCGCCGCGGAGAAGCTGTCGGACCTGGAGCAGATCGTCGAGAAAGTACCAAAAAATAAATCATTCCTCGCGTTTCAGCCGTTCGAGTCTGCTGCAACTCAGCGATTATTATTAAATAGCAGTTGATTTCCAGTACAAATCGTGCGGGAGGGCGTCCGAGAGCCCTGCGGGCGACGTCGCTGACCGAAAAGCCAAACTCGCGGCGAACCTCCAAGGAGGAACGTCCTCGTTCGAGGACCTCAAGGTGGGTTTCAATTAAACGGACTTCGCCAGCTCATGCTGGATCCTCTCTCAGCGTGACGTTCTGTAATTGTCACGTGAATTGCTCGAGCGGTTTACCTCTTACTACCCCGTTCCTGTAACAATTTCAACGAGCGCCGCGGCCGCAAACCGAGCGGACCCGACGCAAACAAGGACAGATTGCCGGGGAATTCTATTACAATCCCGCGACTAGGAGACGCGACATGTAAAGTTACTTCGGCGTCTGTTAACGAAATTAAGCAAAACCATGGGACTCGGTTAGTTAAGACGCATTCAATAGGACTGGCGTGATTACGAGCGAATACGAGCGACGAAAGGAACAATATTATTATTGGGATTAGTTGGTATTATTGTTAGGATCCGCGAGGGGAGCTAATCGCGTAATATTGACGATGTCGATTCGAATCGTAGCGCCTGGTAATCTCTGATGGGCGATAATTGAAGATGGAGTCTACGATGATTCGTGTACTGTTCAGAAATTTCCGATTCTTGGTTAGATTGGGGCTTTCTGAAATGTTTGAATAACGGCATTAACCAGTTAGCTGCCGCGAATACTCATTCGGGGATTTTGGAATTTTACGTGCACCAGTCAGCGTAAAAAATATATTTGGTACGCCTGACAGTTTGGTTTCATTCTGTATACAGTAAATCCCATAAATATTCGTACCCTTTATGTCTATCGAAGAATTTTGACTAAATTAAATAATAGCTTCGATGTTACCAAATGAATTTTTCATTCAATATGAATATGAATAACATAGACTTGGAAATATGAAACCTACCATTTAATTTAAACAAATTTCTTCGATACACATGGAGGGTACGAATATTTATGGGACTGACTCCACAAACAAAAAGTTGAGAACTGCGATGAAATAATGTACATTGTTTTTTTTAAACTCCCTTTACGATATAAATTCAAATAAATATTGTAGAATACATAAATAGAGATGTAGCTTTCATCTAACGGTATATAAAATTAATTAGAAAGAATAGCCAAAAAATAATCGTCAGTACACATTTTATGCAACATTATGTGTGATATTTTATTTGTACACCGAGCGAAAAGATTTGAAATTCGTCTGTAAGTTGAACGGAACCGAAATGGAAATTTGGGTGTTTATGGGTCAATTTGGATGTCAATTTTCATGTGTATCGCGTGTATTTTCGAAGATTTTGGAACCGTCCTTTCCACCGCCTCTACCTCCGCCCAGAAAATATGGAATCTTTGTCGCTCGACCTCCTGGGCAACGTCGTCCGTCTCCCGCGGCTGCAGCTGCAACTCCAGCCCCAAAACTCGGATTCAAGTAACAACGCGTCGGTGGAAGCTTCCTCGGAGTCCATGGCTCCTCGACGTGAGTGCTTTACACTCTCAATTTATTCATACCACTGAATATTGTTAACAGAAACGCGAGGAAACTTAAAATATTTAGGAAATTAGCGAAGACTAATTCAGTCTTTGTTGGAAGCAGTTCATAGACGATTTAATAATGTTCTTAAATTGTCCTTGGTACTATAATATTACAGAATAAATCCAGGGTAATAAAACATTGCAATTAAAAGAAATTGATTAACTTTTTAAATTGCTACTTACACAAGAAACTCAGATCTTTTCAGCTTTCTAGTTTTCACGATAAATGAGACCCCATCCTGAGTGCCTTGGTTTCCATTTAAAATAATATTTAATCGATTAACGTTGTTTGGAAGTTACTTAACCCTTTCAGACCTGGCGTCCATGATTGAGGACACAAAATTACCGCACACAAAATCGACATTATCGTTTAGGGCGAATGTCCTTATTTGTGCACGCGAGGAAAAACCAGTTTTCCTCGAAAACTACATTATTAGGAATTTCTTGTTTATTTTCTCTATAATAATGTTGATCCAAGTTGATCCTAAAACTTAAATTACATTAGTACGAATACATAACAAGTTCTTAATAAACTGCTTCCAACCTTAACAAATTTGAAAGACACTACTGTAAGGTCTGCCACAATTTATTTCTATTTGTCTATAAATCATCGGTGCGATTAGTCTCGCGAATCGATAATGTAAACCAGTGATCTGTAATGATAAACTCAGTAGAAATTGAAAACACGTATCGCGTGTCTTATACACGCGGTCGCGACTAATCGAACATGAGAACTCGTTGGCCCAATTATCTATCGTATATCTCGCTGTCTTTTCTTGAAGTTCGCTTTATTAGATGATACTTTCACCAGTTTAGAGTACCGTTGGAGCATTCAAATGATGGCTGGTAGAAAGTTTACCGTATTACGCGAGGGGGCTCATATATTCTTCGTTGACAGGCAGGTTATTAGAATCTACTAATCTATTCAGTAATGTTCAGAAATCGTTCTACGTTAATCTGACAATAAAAATTCGAAACGTGGGAGATCGCTTAACGCGTTAATTACTATTTTAAATTTCTATGGTAATCTGCATTATTTATGCATTCACTATTGTAGATGTGCTTTCTTATTTCACGCACTAAATCAGTGCTCCTTAATCTTCGTTTCTCGAAAGTGTATCTTCAGAAGTAACGAAAACTCGTGGCGAAACCACTACGTGTTACCATTATTTATTCAGCATTATTGAAACCCGCTTTTAAAGTGAAGTGCTTGCAAATTTCATGTGCAATTAAATCATTTCATATTTTTCAATTTAAACGTTTTACGCGTTGATCGCTAAATCGACGGGTGGAAATGAAAACAAACACTCCGGAGATTCGTTTAACACTAAATTAAATTTTGTATCGAAAAATTCCAATCAAGTTTTCTTTATCTACCGTTGATAAAACCAAAATGAAATTTTATGAATATAAATTGTACACGCTTCGTGCGTATAAAAGATTAAATCAAATAAACAATATACCATACTAAACAGTACCATTCATCAAAACATTTCAATAAAACTCGGAACTCTGCTCGTTCGGTCATCATTTATTGAATTCACCGTTGAAGTAGCAATTGCCTCTAAAACGACACGAATTGTTTTCATTTAATCCGCAGACAGCTAGAGACCTTAAGAGGTGTTAAAATTCGCTTTCTCTTGTTCTACCGCGAGTAAACTGCGACTAAGCGTTCATTAGGGGCCAGGGAATCACATGTCGTAACTTTCTCGAATGACTTTTACGAAAGCCAAGACGTCTATTACGCAAAGCGAATAAACGGAGTCGTTCGTATATCATCGATTCGATTTTTCAGAGAGAGGAGCGACTCTTCACGATTTCACGGTGTTATGGTAATTTTAGGCGGAAGCAGAGCCGTCTGGAGCAGCGGCGATTATCGGGACGACAAGAGGAGAAGACGATGCGGAAAATTTCGACGTTTCGATGCCAGGAAGCTGTTCACGGAATCGCTGAGGAACGTCACCCCATTCACCAGGTCCTTGCTGGGCCTCGCGACACTTTTCACCAGGGAGAAATTTTAAACTCGCGGGACGTTTTAATATTTACAACTTTTAATAAATCCCCCTTTGAACAGAAAAACTGCGCGTGTGTTTTGTATCGCCGATCCATTGCCTGACTTGTTAATTGAAATAATTGCAGGACAGTCGATTAAGTAACGTGACACGGACGACTGGGTTTCGAAGTTTCACTTCTAGTTTTTACGTTCGCGACACTTAGGCAAATTAATCGCGAGAAAAGTGTAGCGTGACATGAAAAATGATATGTTTATGGTAGGAAGCGATATTTACGATTAATGACTTGATTGGTAGTTGGGAACGAATTTCTCTTCGATGATCTGTAACTATCGTAAATTCCGATTTGAAAGTGCAACTAGCCGGGTAGGATATGTTTCTTACCAGGCTAATTGTTTGTGCCGCGACTGTAAGACGAGCCCCATTGTCGAGTTGAATGTTCGCACAATTACCGAGAACCGACGACAATTTATTCTCGACCTTCCCTAATGTGGATCATTTCGTGCAAAACAATACGATAAATTGAATCGCCGAATCCACTTCCGTAAACATGTTCTCGATTAATATTCATTAACGGCTTGCAAATTTTATACATTTATACGTGTATGCAAATACGAAAATACGAATACTAAACGTATACATATTGCATGCGTTTATGCAAAATGAAATTATTAATACATTAATCTACGAAATTCTTACAATGTCATCTCGCGTTGATCCCCGAGATACATTCCCGCGATATTATCAAAATAAACGCGCCTTTACGATATCGCTACATTATTTCGCGATATATTTCCTCGCGCGTGCGTGCTTTGTGCGCGATTTTAAAGTTATCGTACACCATGAATGCATAAAATCCTCGTGGGTTCTATTCATTACAGTAACAATGCATGTATAATTGAAAGAATTTAAATTCTCGTTCGGAGTCAAAGGGTTCCGATAATCGAGGGAAACTCGCGAAAGTCGATGTAACAATGCTCGTTATAAAAGCGTCGATTAATTTGCAAGCGGAACACCAACGAACCGTCGAGGTATGGAGGAGAGAAGAAAAAAAAATTGGGGCCGTATGTCAGACGCGTTAATTAATGACATCGACAACGTCACGTTCATGCAAATGCACTTTCCCAGACATCCCGACGCGCTTCTCTCGTTATCTCGCATTTTTTCGCAATGTAACGATACCGCGTAACGCTTGTTTACTAGGCTCGACACTGCTGATTAAACCAGACGTCGTTGTTCCTCGAAGCGACGACGAAATGACGTTTACTGTGGTCCCTTGGGGGCCGACGAAGGAGCAAACGGTGAATCTAAAGTTTCGTACAGGACAGAAAATACACAAAAAATACGTGTATCTTATTTATCGGTTCTTTAAAACATATCCGAAAATCAAAACAATCGGAGGTGGACACCTAAAAAGCTTTCCTTGTTAGTGTTAACTCTTTATTTACTGAATTTCTCAAAAGTTTTTTAAATCTCTGCGTCCATCTTGGTCTTACATCATCTTATAGAGTTGTCTCTAACGAGCTTGTGCTGCCATCCAATAATTAAAAACGAACTTCATAAACGTATACTTGAAAGTCACAATAGGTTTCAAAGCGTTTAATTAATATAATACCATGAGAAAATTGTCGGGACTCACAAGTCCCGCCAGTAAACAAAGTGTTAAAGAATAATCTTGTCATAGAAATAGGTTGAAAAGAATAACAAAATTAATCTTCACAACGAGAACAAGCATCATACAATGATGCCTGAAATTATATTCCTATATAGCTTATTTCCTTTCAATTAAATTGTATTCAAACAAAAATGTACGATACTATTCAAAAATAAAGCAAAGTGATTTTTTAATGAAACACACGCATACTTTCTAAATATTTCTTCTACCCCAAAACCATTATCATTGACAACCCACCTAACGTACACTCCAATTGTCCATCTTGGGTTGCTCCCATTTGCATACTTGTTACTTAATGGTAACCTTAAGTCCGTTCGCGGTCATCAAGGCATTGAATATTCATCTCGATGCACCTACCGATCATTTAACTTGCCCCATTGCACCAGCAGCTGTTACACGAAGAATTCACTTACAGTAGAATGTCACCGGTTCCAAGTGACGAACGAAGGAAGGGAAAGTGCGAGTGAAAGAGATCTCATCTAGCCTTAAACGAATATAAAACTCGAATATAAAACATCCTTCTTCCTGCTCTGTCGAATCACTGTGATCTCGAGGACTTCGTAGCTGCACGTCGCACAGAGTCCACAATGTAATAAACGCAATATCATTGTATTACCGTGGAACGTATAGCAATCTCGACTCGGGCGCACGCGAAGTGGGAGTCCTCTCAAGGCGAGCGAGTAATTGCACCCGATTAAACGTACCTGAAAGAATTTATTAAAGTTTCGCGGATAACAGTTTCCAAGACCGCGCGTCGCTGATCCCAGACGCGTTCATATCACTGTCCTTGAGGAAACTGGTTGCTACGAAAAAATTCTCTTTGTTCCAGCCACGTTGTAGATCCTGGAGGCTACTCGACTTTGTCTGGTAAGGAGAGAAACTCTGTCAGAAAATAATCCTCTCTGGGTAAAATGGACAATTCTGTACTCGGTGGCTTTTAGAATAATTAAATTGGAATTGAAGGACGTCTAAGACAGAAAAAAATCTATTTTTAATGTCCATCCATTTTGCAAAGCTAGTTTGGCGCAGGGTGAAATTTATATTGTCCGTTCTTTAAAATTTATGTTGACGTCCTCTAAAAATCTGTTTCATTTTTAATCGTGCTATCTTACTTCAAAGAGGTAATTGCATCCTTTCTTATATTAATTTAATTCTACTCGAGTACTACCATGATAAATTCGATTCTAACATTCAAGATACATACAAGCATCGTACAGACATCTTTATAATTCTCGACAATTAAATCTTTATAATTTCCAATCGCAGCATGCTACTCCAAAGAGATAATTACATGCTTCCATTGTTTTCAGCAAATTCTATTCACGCATTAATTCTGTAAATCCAATTATGAAATTCAAAGGTTCCAAACACGATCTTCGTACAGAATCATAGCATAAAGTAAGTACCATCCCATTCAGGTCTGGAAATTAATTATCCCCGAATTCCTTTGGTTTAAGAAATAGTTCGCCAAGGATTTTCCACTCGAGTTTGCACCAGTTCCAAGCCAGAGCGGCACGCTTTACGAGAGAGGAAGGCGCGGCACGCCAGATCGAGCGATCGAATCGCGGCGAGTAGCGGGCGAGTGTCCAACTTTCACTGACAACTCGTTAGGTTCGCCGCCGTGGTTTCGAATCATTCACAGTCATTCCACGACGACGGTAGGCCGTAGCAGCGTCGGTGAATTCCTCCGTCGGGACGCGCTCGTCGCGAAAACGTACGTCGAACATAGTGAATCTTTATCGAACTCCATTTTCCGATCTATATACGGTGTGCTGAGATATATGGTTCAATCTTTGGGTATGTACTCGTCCAAGTAAGCAAGGAGTGCTGGTAAACATTCGTCTAGAAATCAACGGTTTCCGATTCGCGATTCTAATGCGTTGAAATGTTTACATTGGGTATATAAAGCAGGCTTCGTTTAGTTAGCTGAGATTTGATGTAACTGAATTTGAAATTTAGACCGTATAGGAGTGTTTCTTAAATTGTGGTGACATTTATTGATATAGAATAATTTTTTCTGGCGCAAAGTTCTGACTGAATGTGGACTAATATATCTCAGAATGTGACTGGAAATACTGTGTATCATTTTAAATTTTGTTATCTACGTTGCATAATTATTTTGTCATAACTTCATAGTCCACATGACGATACGCAACTGGCCCGAAGAGAACGAGAAATGGCATATCTATTTTAAGGCAGTTATCTGAAGTTTCCTCGTCGCCAGTGATTGCTACAATATCTCAAAACTTTTCCTCGTCGACGAGGGAAAAAACCCAGAATTCTCGCTCACGTAAATGAAAAACACCTGACAATTTCTTATAATTCTCGATTTCTATATCCACGTTCAACACTTTTCCAAATCTCGACGTGTACTATACCCAGAGTTCGGGCCACCAATCTTAGCACCCGCTGTATGATCCACAGGTGTATCATCCACCTGTTCCAATCGACTTCCCTTGGATTACCACTGTGTCAGTGCTAGTGATTTCATGCTCCAACGAGCAGCCCGAAGATCTTTGAAAAGTGTGTCAGAAAAATTCTACGATCGAGTACAATAGTTGGGATCGTTTGAAATTGGTGAAATCTTGGAACACTGGAAGCGTGAAATCCTGGAACGGATTTTTATCGAGCGCCCTTTCGTCGAACGAGGTTAAATTCGATCCTAGGTTGCTTCACGATCTTCGGTTATGGCTGTAAGCGTGGAACGGTTCGTTCTTTGAGATCGCTCGATATTCCGGTGCTGGTCGAAGAAAGTGGAAGTGAACGGAGATCGAAAGTCGTGTTTCGCAGCGATCTTCTTCTGGCTGAGAGCACACGGTCTTTTCCGTTCGAGGGTACGGCGCATGGTCGATGCTTCTCACGAGTACGTATTGTCTCGGTACATCCAACGTGTTTCGTACATTCGAGGAAATTAGGTTAAGGCGGTACACCTGTCAGGCTATTGCGCAACTCGGGTATTCTCCTTGCGAATTTTTGCGTAACGGCTCTTCGAGCATATCCACTGTAGAATGCAAATGGGCGAATTGGAAATCGGTCCTCGTGCATAGCGTTGGAATCAAAATTGGCTCTTCTGTATTTTCGGAGTAGAATTCCAAATATTCTTCGGTAGTGTTTCTCATATTTCCATAGGAAATTAGAAGTCTGCTGATCTATAATAGTAGACTTATGTTCTCATCAGATTTCCATTAATGAAGTGATGTTTTCGTAAGCTAAGATCTATTAGAATTAACTAGGGACTTAGACAAACATAAATTTGAATATACGCTTGTCTCTTTATGTAGATAAAAGTGTCTCGAACATTGTAAACATTTTCTGTAATTTTTCTTTTTGTGAATTAATTACTTCTCAATAAACTTAGAATGGCTACGAAACCAATTCTATCGAAAATATTGCACTAACCAAGAAGAAATAAAGTAATGAGTCGAGTTGACGGACTGGCACGATGGATTTCAAAGGTTTAGAGAAATGCCACAACTGAAGTTGAAACAATGAGCTTAGTGTCGATCGAAACCACTCTTCTTCTAACGGTCGAAGTATAATGTAAACAAGGAAATTTGTCGATGTTGTACAGCCACTTAATACGTTCCTTGAGAATCGCCTAGTCACGAATATACTGCGGATGTTTATGCAAATACATATTCCGATTAGATGGAGTTCCAACGCAACAATGAGACTCGGCTAGAAATCTGTTTCATGCTCTGAAGATTCCAGTGATCTAAATTTCATTTCTGACTTTCGCAAAAATTTAAACGTCTTACGTGCATGTAAATAGCAATTTGCATACATTTGCATATACTTTGCATACAAGTGCGCGTATTCCACAGTCCAATCATAAAAATCCTTTGAATAATATATATCTCAAAAAAAAACAAAACTTCATGTAACCAAGACAAGATATTCTGAGTGCCTTCCACATATATAAACAATCTGTAAACGAAGAAGCCTAAACTTCCTTGCAATTACGTCCTAAACGAGACCTCATTTCCTAACTCCCTCTTCAATTAACCAATTCTCTGAAAAAACCTTCAAACCCTACTCAGGTGTCCCCATCACCCTTCGAAATCGCACTTCCTGCACCTTCTATCCTGTCCAAATGCCACATTCGCCATGTTTGTTTGCTTATTCGACTCTCAGCACCACAGGTCCCTCAGAGATTCCCCAGATAAAACCAGAACGCTGTAACCTCGTTCGATCAGCTCGTAATTAAATCGGCTCGATACCGTTCGCGCTATACACGGCGTCTAATTTAAATCGAACCGCGACACGCCGGTGCGACCGTGACAAGGCAGTTCCGTTAATTGCACCTATTCATGCGTGTAGGTGTGGTGTCGGCCGAGGCTCGTCGAGGATTAAAGTTCAAAAGCCAGATCCAGTCCCGTCGTCCCGATCCCGTCCCTGAATCGGCCAGGAGGCCGCCAGTGAATCGAGGATCGTCGATCGGTGCGGACGCGACGTCTACAACGCCGCCAAGGACGCCACGGCATGGTCATGGACACGAGCACGGTCCGTCTGGTGATATTCCTAGGGATGTTCCTGGTGTTCGCCGGGGACTACAGTTACCTGATCGCCACCATATTCGGTAGACCCGCCGTGAAAAACTATACCGAGCCCGCGAAAGGACCCGTGGGCCCACCCATGGAAACGTCACGCGACAAGACACTGGCGACATCGGTGCAGAAAGATGACAGAGAAATCGGTAAGGGAGAAATTGGTAGCAAGCTGGTGATACTGGGAAAACGTGGGAAATTTAACATTACTATGGAAATATAGTGACTGTCGCGTGTGTAAAGTGACGAGGGGGTGGGCCTGAATGGGACTCAAGTTTGGTGATTGGAATTTAGGAAGATGGTGAAGTCTAGTGACTCCTAGAAGTTGTAGTCGTTTGGGTTTTGTCTGTAAAGTGAAGAGATAAGCTCCTGAATGAAAGCAAGGTTCAGTGATTTGAATTTTAGAAGATAGCGAGGTCTAGTGACTCCTAGAAGTTGTAGTCGTTTGGGTTTTGTCTGTAAAGTGAAGAGATAAGCTCCTGAATGAAAGCAAGGTTCAGTGATTGGAATTTTAGAAGATAGCGAGGTCTAGTGACTTCTAGAAGTTGTAGTCGTTTGGATTTTGTCTGGAACGTGAAGAGCTAGGCTCCTGAATGAAAGCAAGGTTCAGTGATTGGAATTTTAGAAGATGGTGAGGTCTAGAGACTTCTACAAGTTGTAGTTGTTTGCATTATGCCAGTAAAGTGAATAACTAGTACCCTGAATGAAACTAAGGTTTAGTGATTGAAATTCTAAACGAATGATAAGTATAATGACTCGTAGACGTTGTGGTCGTTCGAATTAGGTCACTAAAGTGAACAGCTGAAGGCATCCCCCTGAGTAAGACTTAGAGACTTAGAGAATTAGTGATTGGAATTTTAGAAGAGTGTAAGGTCTAATGACCCCTACAGGTTATTGACGTTTGTGTGAAATATATAAAGCGAATACCTAGGGGATGCCCCTGAATCTAGTCTTCACGATTGGAGTCTTAGGAAAAGGTTAGGTTTAACGATTCCTATAAGGTGTAGTTTGAATTCAACTAATAAAAATCATACAAGTCACTTGTGGTTCGACTAAAGCTACGAATAAAACTGAAAATACGAAGCCTATTAACATATGACCCACTCGTAGCAATATATTCATTGTTGAACGTTATTTGTTCTGCAGTTCTTCCTTACATAACTTCCATATTTCTCTTTATTTGTCTTTCAAAGATCTATTTGCCTTTCTTGAGTCTAAGATGTTGTGCAACAGTTGTATGGTCTTTGAAAGCCTCGAACAAGTGAGATGTGTAGCGAGCATTCTTTAATTAGTAGTATAATCTTATTCTTAATCTTATTAAAATATTGAAAGCGTGTAAGTTTTTCTCTTTGATATAAACCTGACTTGTTTGAATCACACGATTTACGTATAAATTCCGCATCACATTTTAGGTCAAGCACAGTCTCTACCTACTGTACTGGGGTACCCAAATATTTGACGAGAATGTTTGTTAACAAACTGCGTTTATTTATGCCACGCGTGTTTACGTTTCCTCACTTCCACGAGCAATGCATATTAATTGCGTCCGACAACGAGTAGCGTGTTTACGATTGCATCATATGTCAATGCATAACGACTAATGTCATCGGTATAATAAAAACGCAGCTCGCGGTCGATTATACTTTAACTCAGACGCATTCCTTTCACTCCGTACAATACGAGACTACGCGTAATTTTTAATTTTTTCATCGCATCAAGTCAAAGAAAGTAGATTGATCTAGTTGGTCGAACATGTGCTCCAAGAATCCAAGATCCTCATCGAAAGTAACTGGACAGGTTAGCCAACATTCTGCGCAAACATCCGCGCTTGCTTTCCCCCGGCCAATTAGTGCGCGAGCAGTCGACCTCGACTTCTGTGGACTTTTCCGAAGACGTGATTCCAGGCGCGCGTTTAATTAATATTTGACTGATGTAAACCTTCCGTTACTTGTTCGTTAAATGGCACAAAGTCTTCGAACGATCGTCGATCAGTCGCGTTTAGTTCGTTTCGAAAAGTTTCAGCACTTGTAGAGCGGTTTCGTGAACCTTTAGTGCTTCTCGACCATGCATTTATGCGACGACGATCGTAAACATTAACGAGCATACTTGTGTCACGATCCTTGCGCAATTGTGGCGGAGGATCAGCTGTAACGGAAACGCTGAGAAAAATTCCACAAGACACGAATCGGATTAGAGAGATCTAGACACAGTCGTTTCAGTGACATTGTAGTGTTGGTTTTTTAATGGCGCATGGTCACGTAACCCGAAGATCTGTTTGCTCACACATTATTCGTGATTGGGTCAAGCTGGAGTGCTATACTTAAATGGATGCAACGAAACGATTAACTACTTTTGGACTTCCAAGAGATTCAATCAATTCTCACGTCTCTATTCCACTCTCCACGTGGCCTGAACATAAACAACTACTTAAAAAGAATTAAGTCACATATATTCGTGTGGCGAACAAAATATCCTATGACACCGGTTTCAGCATAACTACTGACGCTCAAATTCTAACTAACTTAGAAAAAGTCCAGGACACTGAAGTCTATACAGTCATCCTCGTTCTTTTTAACGATATCAGATGACACCGTTACCTAAGCTACATTAAACGATAATCCGCAGTCCATCCACACTCGACCTATCGCCTCGAGGCTCCCATTAAACTCGCCGAGTCATAGAATTTCGCGTCCGCATAGAAGTTCTGTGTTCTCGCAAAACACAGCACGGTGGCTTAATTTCATCATCTGGTAGCGGGAGAGGAAAAAATGTTCAAACGTCGCTCCACGAACGTAGAGTTGTAGAAAACTGTAAAATTAAATTGAAACAGGGCTCTTGTTCGAAAAAGTTCCACGTGAATTTACACGTGTAATTGAGTCTAATTGAAACAAAAGAGCTTTACTCTTTGATCGCGCAATTGAATTATTCTCCTCCCGTGGAAATTAATTAAAGAGTTATTCGATCACTGTCGCAAATTCCTAGACTAGAACGCGTGGATAGCTCGTTCGGGATCGATCGATGTCGAAAGCTCGTGAAAGCTTAGAAAGGAGCATTCGGTTGCGTTAGGGTGCTTTGCAAGGTTCAGTGGTCGATTGAGTGTTTCTTAAGATGAGAAATCTCTTGGTAGTTTCGTAGAGCTCGCTTGGTGAAACGTCACGACACACGTGCTCATAAATAGTCATGCTAATAACAAGTATCGCTTGCAGAACTACGCGAAAGGGTGTCGCTAATTGTAACGTGAATAAACATACTTTGACTGTTGGTGAGCCTCCTCGGTATAAGTGATACATAGACTACGGATGTTTATGCGTTTATGCCAGGTGAAGACGTGAGAGAACGTGAGAATGGATGAATATACAAAATATGAACGATAAATGGTTTAGAAGATAAGTCATACCTTCATTTAAATCTCAATTCTTCATCCGAATCAGTAAAAATATGAATTTAAACATCAATAGTCTAGCGATACAACTATGTCTAAAAGTCTGATCTTTAAAAATTGATAAAACAAGAAAATATATGCATAGAAAATTAATTCTTCTAGCCTAATCAGGGTTCTAAGTTATTCTCCGCTATGAATTTATCAGACAGAAAAAATTGATATGCATTCTAGTGGACGTTCGTGGGCAAACAAATTATGCTCGCTTACGTCGTGATTATCTGTATCAACAATCAACCACTCACGTTTGTCGATCACTTTGCAGCGCTCATGCGACGGGCGCGGATGATGACGACGATCAAGACTGCTTGCCTGCCCAAGCTTATATGCGAACTGACCTCGTTCGTTCATCAGGATCAGCTGAGCGAGATGGAGCGATCGCTGCTGAACTTGATCAGGTAAATCATGACTTGCACTTACTCGTTATCCTTGTGACATCATGCTCGACGATGGGAGGTAATATCATTCGTTGGAGGAAGTCTCGACTAATGACGAGATTATGAATATTATAACGCGATGTAATTAAATTTCAAGATTAAAGATTTTAAAGATTTCAAAGATTAAGAACTTTAACTCGAGGAATGTTTACGTTGACTGATTAATTAGATACGTAGAAACTAAGCAACAGTGCACGTCCGTTTTACGGGCAGTTTCTGGAGAACGAACTCGAAAACTGAATTTTAGAGGTAACACAGAATCAATTATCGAGTGTTTACGGTACGACGTCTAGGTCGAGACTGACGCTACGCGTCTCAATGTCGGTTCGTTGCTTCGCAAACCGATACAAAGGATTATGAACCCTCCCCCCACACACTTGTTATTCGCGGGTACCGCCGGCATTACATGTCCTTCATTTCGAGGCTAAATGTTGATTATTGAAAGGGCTAAAAAAAAATCTGATTTAAATTCTGAGATGCCTATTGAAGTGTCCAGTTTTACGTAGAGTTAATATCGAAGTCGAAATGTTTAAAATGTTTGGCAACAAAAATAAATATTTAGAGGGAGGTCTTGAAAAAGTAGGATTCGTTTAAAACAACACAGATTTGTAATAATTGAAGTTGAATGGGATAAAGTTATTGTATGGTCTTGCCTAGAAGTCTGGTCTTTAGAAAAATTATAAAGAAATTTTACAATGCTTGAAGAAGCATAATTATTTTACACGGCAAAAATAAAACCTAAAACTATACTCCTGTCAGAACCTATATTATTCTTATTTACAATCCTATATTTCTTTCTCCACCTGACAAGCATCAATTACGATATCATTCGAAAGTTTCTACATCGATTCCACCGCAGGAAGTTCTAATGCCTCCGAAACCTATAACTTTGTCCTTCCGAACCGCGTTCTTCGAGACGAAGCCGTTAACGGAATAAAATATTCCGTCGTGTGCTCTCCCCAACCGTAACTAACGAAGAATCCCGGCTCTGATAATCACAATTCAGCCACTCGTTAACAATCGAAACCTGTTAGTCCTGTTCCTCTCTGTACCGGAGATTTCGAAATTTACGAGACAATTCGGTGTACCGTTTCGCCTTCGGCTACACGAAAGAAACGAACGACGGAGCATAACGAAGGTAGAGCAATTATGCCGTTAAGTGTTTACGATGCTTTCCGGGGGAGGCGAATGATCGACGCGATCGTACGGAAACTCACGATGATCCAGCGGTTTCGAGGAGATGGGGACTTTTGCCGTGACGCGAGACGTACGTCGTCCACTTTCATCGCTCTAACGTTGGCTCGCCACTTTCACTTTCGACTTTCGATCGTCACTGGCCGCGACGGACGTAAAAGCTCGATTCTCGAAATGTCAATGTTCTCGCAACGACAAAGATATCTTGCATCACAGCGCAAAAAAACCTGTATGAAACAAACCTGATCTTTGGTAACTGCATAAAAAAACGAATGGCCTACTTTAACGAATTGGTTTCTTCAGACAGGTCCGAGGAAAGCATTGCGCGATAGGGTTGGTATTTAGGGCATTTGACGATGCCTTGTCTTCTTCTGGGGCTATTTCGGAGGAATTTTATTTGAGTGTATTTTGTGACTCTATTTATGTAGAATGTATATATTCAAGTGAAACTTACCCTTTGACGTAGAACAGCAAAGGGTTAAAACATGATGAAGCATTTAAGAACCTAACCCAGACAATTTATTTGTATACTTTTGGCGATAGACGAAAATGGTTCAAATAAATCTTGCTTGATTTTAAGCCATAGTTGAATAGTTACTTGGTTCACTTCAAGTATTCTATTACGAAACATTTTCTTCTCGTGCGTTATATTTATGTTTATTACAAAAAGTGAATAAATTATATAAGTTTGTAACCAAAATCACTTCAATAATTACTCAATTAGATACCGAATTGCCACAAGCATTGGATTTATTTTCCATTAAAAAGGAACTCAAGTTAACTAACTTGCAACTACAACGTAATGGTCCTTAAAAAATGTACCGAATCCACGAAATATAGCCAACAAAAAATAGGAACAAAATACCAACAAAGAAGTCCTTCGAAATTCCCCTATTCCGTCCAATGGAAACGTCGATTTCGTGCACCATCCGAGCAACGAGGGCCGCCGAAGCGTCGCGACGGCCGTGCTCGCTGAAATTGTACGTCCACGGATATCGTACGGCCGCGTATCTCGCAATTTTCGTTTACGATCGCGAAGCAACGCTGATTCACGCCGGCTCGCCATATTATTTGGATAATGCGGCGAGCTGGTCGCGCGGTCATCGGTGGCCGTTTTGCTTCCCGATTAAAAGCAAAGTTATGTTAAACCGGCCAAATATTGACTCGTCCGTTGCCGAGCGGCGAATCGAATCGGTTTATTTGTGCTCTGCGAAATCTCGCCGCGATTTTCGACGTCCAATCGTTCGTTTCGTGCGCCGCTATTCCGCGCTAGCTGGGATGTTGCTATACCGTTATTCGATTGACGGGGGGCTGCAGGGATTTTATAGAACCCCGAATCGATTCAACGAGGACAGAGGCGTGCTTTGATATTTCGCTACACCTCCCCCAGTTGCATATATTCACATACGGACGAAATTCGCAAATTTTTATGGATAATAGTGTCCTTTGATAAGGATGTGCTTTATAGTAATTTTAGTGGGTTTGATATCTGTACATTGTTTAGAAATTTTATATGATCTATCCTTTGAGAATTCTGAAAGTGACTCTCGATATGAACTAGGGGTCGAAGCATGAATAAATAATTTTAAATTACGATGAAGATTGGTGTTTAGTGCTTTAGACTTTGGAGACTCCTTTGAGACTTTGCGTATGTAATTTGTAAAAGTAAGGAGTCCCATGATATATATATGAAATTTTATCGTCTTCTACCCTCGAAATTACGTGCTTTAAAATAATTAAATATTTCATCAAAATTATATTTTGTTTTATTACCAAGCATCGCGTCCTAAACTGTATCTTCGACTCCTGCCTCGACACGGCCCTGGTCGACGAGCCTTTCATTTTGCTTCGTAATGCAGACATCAATACGTTCACAAATATTCCTCGACGACTTCAGCCTCCCTTCTGTCATTTTCGACCAGAAAAAGACAGGAGCGGAAAGTTTGCCAAGCGGGAATCGGTGGAAACGCGGCACGTATCGGTCAGGAAAATGCAATTTACAAGCCGGCGAATTTAAACGCAGGCTTAATTGAAACGCTACTCGAGGATCCCCGTATCTAGAAGGCCGAAATTGTTACCTCTGCTTTGCCACGGGAAAAAATTTCATTAGTAAGGAAAGGCGAACTACTGCAACCGGGCGAATTTAAATGCGCTCGCGGTTCGAATGTTGCCGGAGAGTTGGCGCTATTTAAAAAATTCGAAACTTTTTTCGGTGCCCGCATCGGGGCGAATTTAATTGGTGGGAAAACGTGAAGTGGACGGAAAGTGAGAAACGTTAAACGGGGGGAAAAAAAAGAACGTTCCCTAAATCGAGTCGTCTGGTAACGGGAATACTCGCTTCAGGTCGCCATTTTGTGCCGGCACGTTAGGTCTTGTAATCGAGCTTGTGTGAATACATTTTAAACGTGTCGAGCCTCCATTGTTTCAACATGAGGGAGGACAGTGTGAAAAAGAAATCGATCTAAAAGGAAAGATGAAGTAATTAGAAATGGCAATATGTTTGTTAGAGGAACAGAATATTTTCTTGTTAGTTCAATGAAAAAATAGAAAGATACGTAAACATCCAAACGTGAATATATGCAGTACGAATATGAAAAATTAATTCATTATTATTTCGATACTATTCAATTCTCCAATCATCTGCACTACTATTCAACGACAGATGATAATTGAAATCAGAACATCCATCGAGGAAAATCAAGAAGAAATACATGAATATAGAGTCAATCCTATAAATATTCGTACTCTCTGTATTTATCAAAGAAGTTTGTCTAAATTAAATGACAGGTTTGATGGTTCCAAATAAATTTTTCGTTATAGATACATACACACGTAAAATTGATTTACGTAGGTATTTATTATAGAAAATTTATTTGGTAACGTCAAATCCATCATTTAATTTCATAAAATTTGTTTAATAGACATAGAGGGTACGAATATACATATATGTGGCTTCGGGAACCAGAGTAGCTTAAGTAATATTTTTTTTAAAATTGAGTCATGCCCTAAAGCGCATAACTGATAGGATGTTTTATAAAACCAGAGTGACGTATGTGTGAATTTCATTAACAGATAGCAGCATGGAACTGTAACGAAGGTCCAATTTCTCTTTATAACTCAGTGCCATAATTTTGTAGATAGTTCATTACCGAGTTCTCTAATTATTAATACAAATAATCAACGTAGCAGGATTCCGAATGTAAAGTAAACGAACCTGGAAAAGTATTCCCGTGCCTAGAAAGTGAGAGATATAAACATTCCTACGGATCTTTCTCGCGTCAAGGAAGTGCAGGAACGCTTCGATGCATCAGCGACGAGCAAACCGACGCTTCGAATTTATTTGCCCGCCTCCGTTGCTATTTCCGGCCATTAAGGAGTCGATGGCGCCCAGGCGAGCATGAGGTCGGAGTACAACGTGAAAGTTCGTCTGTTCTTATGTAAGCGACCACTCCGAAAACGGAACGCCACGTTGTCCGTGCGAGGCCATGGCATCGTAACGATCTCCACTTTCCTTTTCACGGGTTATTCAATCTTCCGACTTTCTACAACGCCCGGAGCCACGCGTGCCGCACGACGCGCCCCGTCTCCTCTCGAACCGTCGAATTCCTCGGCGAGGATCGCAACCGATTACTTTAGTCTGGCTCGTATAAGCAATCATTAAAACAACGGTATCTCGAGTTGCGTCACGCCAAACATTGGCGAAATTATACGAACACGAATTTTTGGGTAACAGGTGGAAGATAGGAAGTAAAACATAGCGAAAGTAGCGTTAGCTGGTTTGTTTGTTCCGAAGAAACTGAAGAACCGAGATTTAGGTTAAAGCGTGTCTTTTACGATTAGAACACGAAAAGATTTACAGGTGTAAATGGGCATGCTCGCTTTCCCTTGTTTCTCTATTTCCTCTCGTTTTCGGTGTTCTCAACATTTCCCAGTTTAATTATCGCTTTAAATTACAGCGGTCTCTTAACGATTAATTCGCAGTCGCAACCACGACCTCGCAGTTTCTGTTCAACTCGTGAAATTATACGCGGTGCTTCCGCCTTTTTCGTGACGATTGAAAAGGTGAATTTCGTTCAGCGTCATGTTTAATTGGCAGCAATTAACCACCGTATCCCAGCAGACAGTGTGTTTCTTCTCCTTCTTGTAATTAATTAACGGATAAATTTGTCTGTTGAAAATATCAATGCCTCAGGAAACCGTATTGTTCGCCAGGTGAACAATGACTTTATTCGTAGACGTTACTCGGGTTTACCAATTTATTAATTAATTAATATTGAGAGGAAACGATACCATCATGACAAATTATTATAATATTGCAAAGTTTACTTTGATGATAAGGGGGGGTATTTTATTAAAATTTATTCGCGTACGTTCATTACTAAATTTGCGAGCATCTGACGAAACCCATGCTCCACACCGTCGATGAGTTATTATCGGCAACTCGTTTATTTAAAGGCGAAGAGGAATTGGTTTAGGTAATATTTGAATTTCATTGCGCAATAATTAACGATGATTTAATGACAGCGCTCTTAGTCAATCCGGAAAGAGTAAATGGAACTAACGATGATGAATATGATTTCGCGGAATACGAATTCGAATTGAAACACAGAGACGCGATAGTACAATATACGAAATTATTTGCGCGGAACGGTCAATCGAATTCAGCCAATCACTGCCTCGAAGCCGTAAATATAACCGTTCGTCGCCATTGATGCGCGTTTCCTCGATTATTCCATGACGAATGTGGTAATTACCTAATTCGGAGCATGTCGCTCGAATTGCGTGAAGTAGAAACGAGATTATACTAAAATTGATTAGAGCTTAGGTAATGCTTGATATGAATTTTTATGTTAGCGATGTCATGGATTAATAGGGGACTGTTTGAGAAAGAATTGAGTCATATTATCTGAATTAATTTCTCAATAAGAAAGAACTATCTGGTGTGAATGGTCAGGTGATACTAAAATAAATATTATTATCAACAAAATTACAGTAGATGCTTGCCCTCTTTGGAATCTTTACGCCAGGGCTGAGAGCAATGAGAACTCCTGATAAAATACCTGAAAGGCTCCTACTATGCCGAGGATTTATTTAATATTCATCATTCAAGATTCTTAAATACAATTTTTAGTATTTTATTTTACCTAGTCCACCAGCTAAATAATCCCTCATACAGTGGACCAGAGCACCAAAGTATAAAGCTCACCTCGACAGCATTACTCGAATCGGAATCTTCCTTCGGAGCTTTATACTCCACAAACCGAGCAAATTCATCGCAAATTAGACGATCGGATAGCGGACTCACGGGCCAATCGAACCGAAAAATCTCCCCTGTTATTGGTTCCGAGTGCTCTGTCGAAGAGACTGTCGGGGGACGAGGAGGGTCGAGAAGGTGAAAGAAACCAAGCAACGAGCGATGATGTCGCGGTGAATCGTCCTGCGAGCGATCCACTCCTCGCGGTTAATGTCCCGGAAGGATTCGAGCTTTATATTTACTTTTATGCGTGCGTAAACGCCGCTTCCAGCGGCGAGCCCGATTTTTATTGGATCGCGGATCGCTCCGGGTTAAACAGATCAAGATGGAAAAGCTAAGAAGCCGTTTTGCGTTTATTCGGAGTTCCCCAGGCCCGCGACGATCGTAAACGACCGAAACAGGGGGACTTCCCTTTTTGCGGCAGGAAGACGTCTTCCTTGGGAGCCATGCGTGACGAAACTGCTCATTGCTATATGGCGTCATGGCGTCTTCGGTGACTTTAGAGGCGAGAATCTGGACCATGGACGAGGAATCTGTGGCTTCTCGAAGTGTTCGGGGTGGTCTTATATTGTCAGTTATGTATTCCCATCGCGTATGAATCGATGATAGCGACAGGAATCATTGACTCGAAATAGTTAGAAGAATTAAAAAGTACTGAACTTGAAGATGTACCCCAAGTTGAATTTAATTACGAGAATATTGTTTCTGTTAATGAATTGTAGGAAGAAAGAAACTTCTTCTCACAATCGATTCCTGACGAAGAAAGAAGGCGAAGAGTCCTTTACCATTTTTCAATCTGAAGTTACGTTACCTAGATACAAGCGATTGAAGTTCACCGACGTGACTCGCGGTGTGCGCCATTTAAATCCCAGTCAGCTGATCACGGTTCTCGCGCGTAAGAACTTCAACTGCTCCTATCTTGACAACGAAGCCTCGGATTGCAAAATGAAAAAGGACTTTTCAGCTCATACTATCTCGAGGAATTGATCCTGAAAGAAGGATCCACCTGCGAACTATCTAACGATACTAAATGATCAAGGACACAAAACACTTTCGTTTAAAATATCGCCAGGCAGAAAACCTTACCAATCCAATTAATTTCTTTAGGATGACTTATTTTCGAATCAGTAACCACGCTATTACTGAAGTAATTCGTTAGATCCACATCGTGGACTGCGATTAAAGTATACCGAAAGTATACCGGAAGACCGAGAGTGGAACCGCGAAGGCGTCCGCGACGCCGGAAGGAAGTCTGTTCATTTTTACAGCAATTTCTCGAGGAACACCGCGGAGGTTTCCATGTACAGTGTAACGGAGAAAAGTGTCCGTGTAATTTTCAATCGGTTTCGCCAAGCGTAACCGGATTCTACCGCGCGTATTTACCGGCAGCCGTCGATATCGAAAGTAAAAGGCGACTCTCCTTGTGCCTGTTCTTATATGCCGTGCTCTCAACCAGTTTATCATGGTCAAGCGTTGCGAAAGTGGAGTTGATTTCGTGCGTGGCACGCCATTGGCGTCAACGGGACAATTCTCGCGTCTCTTTCGAAATCTATCTCGCGATTCGAGGTTTGCGAAACGTTGATTTACGTGGAAACTGGAAACGTAAACGTTCACGAAAATGCGACGCACTGTTACTTTCTCCATTTAGTATCTCTTTCTTATTAGAGCAGCATTATACGAGCGTGTGAAACGAATAGTCTTAAATTTGAAATTCTATTTGGATTAATATTGAGCAAAATTCTGCTTGGCAAAGATATACTACACTGTTATGAATTTTAATAATTTTTATATGAATATACTAAAACTATAGCAACTATAGCATCTCGTACTTTCATCCAAGATGAGAGTAAAAGTAGAAATAAACATTCAGCGCAAATAAAATATAAAAAAACGCGGGGAAATATGTATATAAACGCCTATCAAAGTTAGGAAATTAATAGAGTAAAATATAACCGAGCTTCAAGTTAAATGGTAATTCAGATAAATGAAAATGAAGTCATTGCACTCTATTTAATATTTAATATCCCCTAACACTGTCCCCTTATAAGTATAATGTTCCCGCAATGACCAGATTCATCGAAATTAGAACTGAGATTTCAATTGAATTTATTGCTCGCTGAAAATTATTTACTCTGCTTTTATACCTCCGAACTCCAATAATAAATTAATACAGCGTTTCGTAAGCGGAGCTGAACAATTGAATCGATGCATGTAAAATAAATGTACCGGCCCCTCCCTCGTGTATTATTTCTCGTCGAGCAGTCCAGATGATATTTCGCGATGAAAGTTTAAAAATTCAAATTGGTATTCGAACAGCGCTGAAAATCGTCCGAAACGTCGATTGTAATCGTAGAATTTCCATTGGGAAATACGGTCGAGTGAATCTACCCGTGCAAAATAATACACAACGTTTAATTCTGTCAGTGGTTACGGTCAACGTCACAAATAATACGTTATTTGTACCGGGCTCCTATTTGTTTTTTTCATTACGACGAATCGACCACATCCAATCAGCTGTGTAACAAACATTACACTCCGCGGAGTGTAAAATACCTTTTTCGAATGTATGTTAAACAAGATTAAACATATACAGCAATTAATCCGTGCGAGCAAACCGCATTTTAATAGATTGGAAATAAAAAAATTATATTAAATTTGCAACAGTTGATCCGCACTGTATAGAATTAAATATGTATGCTTTAAAAGAGAGATGTAACCAAAGAAATTTCTCGAATATTTTCCAGGGACACGAGTTTGAACACAATGGCGGAAGTGCCCTCGAGGTACCACTTCGCAGCCCACATGGGTCAGCTGATATCCGGCGTGGAAGGTCAGGGATGTCACAATTTCTACCCCACCTGTCCCCTGCCTGGCTCCAGCGTTCTGAACATGATGAAGAAGATTCGACTGCGCTGAAGCGACCAAACCCTCCACTGTCGACGACAGAAAATGACAATGAAGCCTGTGATATCGCGAACGATATTTCTGGCAATCCGATAGTCCGTGCCGGGACACAATTCTAACAAAATCTGTGAACTTGTTATCACGCATAGACCACTGATCGTGAGATTACGAGATACGAACGTTTATTTCCTTCTCATTTCATCGGTATTATTTTATCAATTATTACAATTAGCTTGTAGACAAGGCAAGAGAAATCTTTCCATTAGCTACTCGAATTAATATTAATGATTGAAAGTACTGAAAGTCATGACAGTGTCGCTATTGGTAAGATTTCGTGATCTTGAATCGAGCTGAGAGATTTTCTGTATTGTTGCGTAGAAGTGTTGTCGATGATAATAAACTATTGCACTCGACTGTTCCGAATTTCTCGTTGGAGTATTACCATAGATTACGCTTAAGATTAAACAGTATTTAACGCGTCGAAGAGGTTCGTTTATTGGTCCATGACCGAACGGAAATTCACCGTTATTTATTGTTCGTAACGTTTTAATCGCTCTAACACTAAAATTTCATGTCTGTATGTTTCTACGTATCGCGGACGTTTGAATCGGCGTGTACGATTAAATTGTGTATTATACCATCGCGCATTTTACGTTCACTGAGAAATAAAGCACGAGTAAACGCAGTTAGTATTGTTTATAAACCCCCGTTCGTTGGAAGGCACTAAAAAATTCACAATTTTATTTGCAAATTTTATACTTCCCATATCCACAGTGGAAATATGGACTGGTTTACAGGAAGCGATATCGACGTTCCATTTCCTGGGGTATGCACAATTGGAAACCATAACTCGAATCTTTTTAAGTTGAAAGCCTCGATAAGTCGAAGCTTTATTCGTTTCCCAAATCCTCAGGGAATAAAACGAAGACGAGTCGAAGCTAGACAGTAGTGTATGCCTTTTGGTTCATACAACTTCTGTTATGGTACATTTCGTTTCATTGGCTGTAGGGGTCTAAAGTCGAATTGGTATCGATTCTCAGCTTTAGTTAAAATTTATAATTCGCTCTGTTTGCGGGGAGTGCAGCAAAATGGCAAGTATGTATATAATAAATGAACATCGATAGAAAGTCTCATAAATCCTATTTCTTATTCACGAAAAATCGAAACAATCGTATTCCGAAAATCCAAGAAAATATTTTGATTCTCTAATACTTAAATATATCGACTATTAGACTGTGGATACTCATGCGCCTATGACAAACGTAAATATAAAAATAAATATAAAAAATAATTTGCACGTTATAATATCTAGAAAACAAGACATATCTTAATTTACCTTATCGTTTTTTTATCTGTGTATACAATAGTAAGAATTTCTACGAATATCTGCAGTCTATTAATCGCATTACTGAATTTTGAATCTTAACAAACCAATTGCTTCTCACATACCTCTTCGAATTAAAATTACTTATTAAAACTCCGCAACTTGAAAGATTTCTCTTAGATTTATCAAGGTTCAATTCCAAGCTAATTGTCCTCTCACTGTTCTTAGACACAATGTTTCTTTCACGATCCTTCCTTCCCCGGCGCGTGTTGCATAATGGCCATAATGCAGCCCTATTAATTTCCCGCCAATTAGGGGACATTTTCCGCGTTCAAGAGATTCGCCACTAATAGTCGGTCCACGGTAGGCCAGCATCGCTGGAACCGATTTCAACGAAGTAGCCCTTATTTACCATCGGCGTACAATATTTAGCGAGCGAATAATGTTCACAAAGGCAGCCAGAGGCGAGCGAGGTAATGGCGCTCTCGCTCGAGTCCGCTTCTTGTAATTATTCCGCCCAGCCACGACCAAAAAGGGAATTCAATTTCCGCGATGCCGGTTTATTCTTCCAGTTGTCCTACAGTCGAACATTTAATCCGTCGAGATACTCGAATCTCTAGATTCAATCGCGACGACTACGTTGTCGCCTCATCTTCTCATTTTTAATTCCTTTTCTCATAAAATTAAAAGTCCGCATAAAGAAAGATTCTAGATTGAATACGATTCACGGAGAATAAAAATAGAGTCGCGGATATTCTGAAATAAGTATTTGCATGAAACTTTCATCCCGAGGGTCCTGAAATATCAGTCCTAAAAAAACAATCTTTAAAAAAATTCTCGCGATAAAACTCGTCGTCCATAAGAGCGCCTCAGGACCAGATATTATTCTACGGGAAAGGAGTATAAATTCGAGCAGAATTAAACAAAAATAGAAATTATGTCTTTGCTTGAATTAAACCTGAACTGACGAATCTAGCGTGTGTCTCGAGTTTTGTCCTCGTAAAGGGTTGAATAAAAATTGGAAACGTGCCTTTCGCGTTACTTTCCCAGTGAATAGTACACTGTTTCCCCGTTTTCCCTTCCTAAAAAAAGTTTAGCAAAGATTTCGCACGAAAACAATCGGGACAATTTACAACGGGCGCCTGCCGCTTCGAAAAGTTATTATAACAATCTCCGGGCGCCTTTATCGGCTTAAGCGCTATGCCAAGCACCCCCGATGCTACCAACCCCGTAACGATCGCGAGACGAGATCGTGCCAAAGCCAAGAGTCGCGCGAGCAGTTAGGATCCTGCGATATCCTCGCAAAAATGATCGCGCTCGCTTCGTTTATCGGCTCGCCGCTGCCAACTTCGCAATTCGAGGAGTCCTTTCGACTCGAAATCGAGGCTCCCCGCTGTTTCGCGGCGACCGGCGTCGCGACGTTGCGGCACTCTTTACGAACGACAATACGCCCCCGAAAAATACAAACGAAGAGAGAAAAAGTAGCATGAATGTAAGAAGTAAGTTTCAGCACTTGAACTCCTTCCTATTACGTGCTGTATAATTATTATAATTGTGATCATTTGGAAACATCGTTGCAAAAGAGTGTCTCACTGGATGTGTTAATACAGAGAGTCTATAATTATCGCTCAGTGAACCATCAATTGATCGGGAGAGATGTTCTTGTGACAGCATAGCGAGAAGTTGTGTCATATTAAAGTGATGAATTAATGTTCTCACACCAGTTTCTAACACTCTCAATAACAGATTATTCTAAAATCTCAACTATCGACGAAATAAATTAATACTAGCCCCCTAAATTAATTTAAAAGTAATTGTTTTATGGTATTTGGTGTTAGGAACCTAATATAACAATGATAATAACTGTCTATTAGATTGTAAATATTTCGCCCTTCAATTTGCATTTTGGTAGAGTCAAATCGAACGATTCCTCGCTGAGCTATGACACCTCGAAGTTTCTTATTTTATAGACAATTATGAATGACTGACAGACACAGCGACCTTGAAAGGCCGTTGCAATTTCGAGAAATACTAGTAAACATTGAAGTATTTCCTGAATGGCCCACCCCTCTAAATTCCTTGACATAATAGTAAACATTGTAGTATTTCCTGGTTGGAAAACCCCCTCGAAATTCTTTAGGGAAGAAATTAACCTATCTCTTTTTTCTCTCGACCGATTTTGATGAAACTTGGTATACAAGGGTTTTTGGGGTCGCTGATTCCAGATCTAAACTCAAAATTTAGAAATTCAAAATGGCGGATTTACTACAGTGGGACAAAATCCGAAAAATTACTTTTCGAGTGAACCTTCATACGCAGAATTTTATGGTGGTAATTTAGGTTTATAAAAGTGAAACTTTTGCGTCCCTTAAAAAAATTTGGATAAACAGTTTCACTTCACTAAATATTGATATAAATATAAACGTTGAACAACTATGTCAACTTATTTCCCAATGGAAAGCGCTGCAATTAATTAAGCACATCTAATTTGATAAGTGTCACTTATGAAACGCGTAATTAAAAGTCATGAAAAAAATTAGGACACGCAAATGAAAAGTGTCTCGACGCGTGATCGCTGGTACAAGATCGTTCGTCGATCTCGAGGAGGTAAAAGTGCATCCACGACACCGATACTAATCTACGTGAACGAGGACACGTAGGAAAATCGCGTTCATTGAGCAATGATACGAACCGAGCTCGCGAGTAATCGGTCTCGTTCACCGTGTCCCGTTGCCACGCAAGAAATCGATTATATTCTTACACAGTCGTCGCTTCGTGATCGCACTTAAGTGGCCGTTGGCACCATTTCCATGCATTACGAGAGATCGCTCGGGTATCGTTACCGACAAAGCACTTCTCGATCGTCGGAGGGGAAGTCGAGTAATTGGACTTTCACTCGAAACTTCCACTGTCGTGCGATTCAAGATTCATTAGCTAATATTTTATTATTTTTGTAGAAGATTGTTCAATTTCTATCTATTTTTCTAAATATTGAATATACACAGTGGGGCCACGTCACATGACAAATGAAATTATTGTAGTGATCTCTATTGGCAAGGATACGAGCTCCACTTTTGGATTATTATAATTAGTCTTGTTATTTTTATCGTTACTTATTGTTACGTTGTGCTATCGTGATTGAATGGATTAGAGTCTCGCTGTCGTGCTCGTAATTCTATTTCAATATATCCTCTAACGAGAAAACTTCAACAGGTTGTACCACGATAGACGTTGTTACCGTCTTTACATAACATGTTTTCATTAGTGCAATGTGTACTCTAAAAATTGAAGACCTCTCGAATATACATAACGTAACCACAAAATTATTTACTGGATAAACCTCTTTTACTGAGTCTATACTTCATAGATAACAAGAGCTAAAGTAAGAAGATGCTACGATTTAAAAAGAAATCTAGTCTCTCGATAAACAATATCGTACAGGATCAATAATCCATTTGCTCAAAGCTCACGGTTGCTATATTCACAAACCCCAGCATCAGTTACGCAACGAACCCCGTGAATTCCACCATTTTCTATCCCCTTTCGGAACTCAAAATATTCACGTAAATTCAATAGTTTATCAAACCAAAGAAACCAAACAAGCCCGATCTTCTTACTTCCTACACTCCCTAGGCAACTAACTCCTAAAATATAAATTCCTCGACGAACTATACCTGCTCTTGAGACGCTTGTCCACCCCCGAGGTGTCGCACGAAGCTCGGCTGCGACAGGAACGCGACGACCTTGCGGAGAACGCGAGGCGTCGCCTCCAGGAAGAGGGCTCGAAGGACGTCACGCGCGAGCCCTGCCAGCGCACTAAATGTCGCAATCCCGGGCTCGACGTTCGTTTGAATGCGACGCCGGGAAGGGGGCGATCACTTTCTCTTGGTCTGCGCGAACGACCACGGCCTACGTTCGCCAGGAGGAACACTCGTAAGCGAGTTTTTACCAAAGAAGCAACCAGTTCGCGGCCACGTTTCCGACCAGTCGTCCTCTGCACTGCAATTGTCACTCGACCGAAAAGTCGCGAATTCGGTGGGATCCTCGACGATTCGATAGATCGGTGGCCTCTCAAAGAACTAGTGGGCAGACAACGCGGTGGGACGCGATCGCGAGTCGGAGACGATCGATGGATCAGGACGATCGTCACGGAAGCACGAATTGGTGACCTGAATTTGGTGGTGTCTTCTAAGGTTCAACAGTGTTCCAGATTCGACGAGAGTAATTGTAATTGATGTTTAGGAATAGTATCCGTGAATTTTGTGAATTGTGATTTTCGATGAGACGATTTTTTGGGGGGTAGTTTGAAGAGCTGTGGATGGCAATATGGTGGTGCAGAAACTGGTTATATGACTCGCTGGATAAAGTGTTTGGACAGTGATTAATTGTGTAACGATCACTTAAAATTATCAAATGAATCAATAATTATGACACTACATTTGCAATCCACGATCATAAATCAGCAATCTGTACTTTTCCAGAGGTAATCATGTCTGATTATTCATTAATCGCTAACTTGATAATGGTAATCATGATCCAACACTGACAGGGACGCTAGAATAAAATATAAAACCCTACACGGCATTCAGCTAACTATAACCACTACAGCTATACAAACTATTCTACGAAACAAACGAATATCATACCAAAAAATCGTTACGTCTGGTCCCTATTAGTCTCTGCGGAGTAATACCGTGAAAGGAGGCGTTTAAACCGGTTAAACGTGATTGATTTCTTAGGTAGCACTCCACGATGCGATTGACGAGGGTATTATTCTTCCTGGGATGTTGGTTCTTAGCACTAGCGCTGGTAGCCGCGTCTCCTAGACCGGAAGAACCCACGTTCGAACTTCCTGTACAGCTGGTCGGCTTCCCGGTGATCATAGCTGCCGTCAGGATCGCTAATTTCGTGAAGAAACTCGCGTACTCGTTGAATCCAGGTACGATTTGCTAAACACTATCGTGTCAATCCTTGTTTCGAATTACCTCCTGCTAAGAAGTAACTTCTTGAGGTTCGGAAAGATATTTCTCTACTACATTGTTTCCTAAAAAAATTGATGCAACGATCCCTGCTTCTAATCATTCCAAACGACATAAATAAATCAAGAATATGAAATCAATACTATTCACTTCCACTAATCTTTATCTCGAATTACTTTCCATTAAAAAGTACCTTTTTATGATTCAGAAAAGTTTCCTACAAACACACCGATGTCTAAGGATCGTCCCAAGAATCCATTCATTCCGAATAACACTAATTACCCAAGAATGTCAGATTCCCAATACTTCCACTGACGTAACAGTGGCGAGTTAATACCCACATTTAGGTCAAACTTCGGTCTAAATTCGAATGAATCTTATCGAGGCAATGGGAGTCGTCTACTCGGGCAAGTTCAATGTTTCCATTCACTCGAACCTACGAGTACTCGCATCGATCGCGACGCCTCGATCGCTGGAACGAAGAGAATGTAAACTTCGGCGAATAGGTAACTCGGTTTCCTCATGGCATCGCGCGTGAATCGAATCGGCGAGCAGCGAAAGCGAAAGTGTTCCACTTGTTGCGACTTCTCTGTGTCGGAGCCACGGAATCACGTGTAATGCCCGTGTAATTTGCAGCTGTCTCCCAAACGCGAATTGAATACGCCTCGATTACGATTTCAGGCGAAATTATACGCGTGGACCATTGATAAATGCGAGTACGGTCGGACATCGGGGTCAGGTTCATCTAGTTTGTTTTGTTTTTGTTCATGGGACCTGGGAAAAATTTGTATCGATGAATAAAAGATGAAAGAAATCGTATCTGCTTGTGAAGATAACGATTGTGTTAGAGAGCTGTATTATTTGTTTAATTAGAAACTGCTTGGTTGAATGCTCAGTAACCCGTTGGTCGTTCTGTGAGGAAATTCAGTCTGAATCTTGAACAAAATGATCTCGAGGCAAAAGAAATGTTAAAATAGGGCACTTTCTAACAACAAACACAAGATAAACAAAATTTCCCTCGCTAATCCAATAATAATACAAACTCCATTTCAAATGTCACGTGTTAACAAATTTTGCATCATCCATAACGCATCCATGCATTACTATCATTCATTAAAAGCGTGAATCTCGATGAGCCATTAATCGAGGGCGGATGGAATTCCGTCTAACGCGTCCATTTTCATTAAAATAAAGGTTGAAGATGTCAGCCCGCGTACTCCCATTTGCCAGTTATGAATGATTGAAACGAACGTCACTGGGATTAATGACGGAAACTGATCGCGTCGCGGGAACGTTTCTATCGGAACCTGTATAATGCATTAACGCGCTCGGCTCCTGTCATTGAACTTATTTTGCAATTCGTCACCATTTGCGTGTTCGTTTCGCAGGGACTTATGCCAGTCGAGCGAGGCGAGATCTGGATTTGGTTCACGACGAGGAAATCCTAGACGTCAGTCAGGTCGAGAGGAAATTGATAACAGAGCTGGGGAACAACGTCTGCGTCTACGAGAAAATTTGTGCCAAGTATGCGGCCCAGACTCTGACGAAACGGAGTCGAGAACGCGACCTCGACTGGAACGTCGTGTTCAGGTACGCTGCTAATGACGTCCGACAGTTTTAATTGCCCTTATAACCGTTACCTAACATCATCGAATTATACGCGACTAATAGCCTGTTTCCTTTCGTCTGTCTTCGGAGCTCGAAATTAACACTTTTAGAATGAAATTGCTCTTGGAAGTATGGAGCGAAATCTAGGTCTGCATGAGAATAGCATAATGAAACGGTTACGAACGATGGAAGAATGCACGGAGAAAACGACACTGTCTAATTACTCGTTAAAGTGAACCTCTCTCACATCTTGGAGGACAAATCACATAGTTGGGTGCATCGTGCGAATTTTACCATGACGATAAACCAGAACGGTGACCCATATTTCTTAAGACAGTGACTCTTGGAAAGATACAATGGTTTTATGTTTTATACATTGACAATTTTACGGGGGGATATTTAGTCCAAACTGAATACTTTTCTCTCTTGATGAGGCCTCTGAATTATGGATTAAAATAAAATCTAATAAGAACTCTCCAAAAGTAATTATCACGTCGATAATTACTATAGTATTTATTTGATTCTTAAAGAGGATATATTATGCAATCTTTACCAGTTCCTCTAAACATTATTTTATAGATTGACAATTTTACGTGGGGATATTTAGTGCAAACTGAATTCTTTTCTCTGTTGAAAACGCCTCTGAATTATGGATTAAAATAAAATCTACTAGAAACTCTCCAAAAGTAATTATCACATCGAAAGAGGATATATTATGCAATTTCCACTAGATACCCTAAACACTGTCGCATGTCGCGACCCAACCAGCTTAGGTGCAGTGCATTCTGCAAACCACCACCCTGAAGTTCACGGCCCAGAGCGTTTGAGATTGGTTTCCTACCTTCGTCTCGCTCGATCGAGTTGCGAAACGCTGTCGATAGGAAGCTTAATAACGGGCCTCGTTAGTGCATCGTGGAAAACTACTGGCCCATTTGCGCGGTCAACCGTGAACCAACGAAACTCGTCGTCTGTCCTTTATTTCCTTCCTTCTAACCCTCTTTCTATTTTCGATGATTCTATTAATCTCGTCGAGTGTCGAGCGATCTTTTCTTTTCTATTTTCTTTTCCTTTTTGAAAAGAAATGATTAACTTAGGAGTGTATGACCCCTTTATGTAAATATTATGGACGTTTACATTCTCATATAATTATTTTACTATTCCTATTACACGAATGACAGTGATTTTCATTGAAGCACGAAAAAAAAAATAATTCTGAAAGTTGAGCAACAAAGGAAACGAATTCGAATGAAATTCATGAATTTCGATGAAGTTACAAAACTAAATATATAGTCTCCAATAGTTTAAATAATATTCGATCCCAGTAGAAATTTGCAAGAATATTTGTCTGGCAGTCAGCATGTTAATGTGTGAGACCTGTGCCTTCATTTTATTTCAATTTAATTCATCGATACGTATTTTATTTAAATTTAATTTACATATTTGTTTTAATTTAAATTAGCACTTGTTAGAAATACCTTACCATGAGACTACGACCCATGGCCTTAACAAAAGGTCACAGGTATAGGAAAGGTCAGAGATAGACCCTCGAGTGCCGTAAAAATCGAACAAAAGTGGACTTTCCAATAGGTCATCCGAACCTATCAAGCTCACATTTTTCAACTTCCCCATTTAATTCTTACACTCTACAGTTTCAATCGTAGGAGTCTCAACGAAAAATAAGGCACGGAGATTCGAACCCACGATCCTCGGATCCACAGTTGACTGTTATATACCTACACGATCAATTCCGTATCCTACTTAATCTAACGTATCTTAATCAAATTCCAATTGTACTAAAATCAGTGTTTCTTACTAACGACTTATGAGTCCCATCCTAGCTTTCAACATACATCTGAGCCCCTGGCCACCCTCAACTCGTAATTCACGGGAGAGGGATGCATCTAGTCGTAAACTCGAGACGTAAAATCGCCGAAATCCGACTTTCTTCGCGACCAGGGCAGTCCTCGGGGTCCCGCATAAATTCCAAGGATTCTCAGATAATTCGTCGAGAATGATCGAGCCGATAAATCCTTAAAAGGACCTGCGGGGATGCCCCCCCTCCACCCCTAATGGGTCGACAGCGCTTTCTTCCCGACGGAGACCTAATAGAAATCCGTGCTACCAGCGCTGCCTCGGCCCACCTTCCGTGCTTGCACTAAATTCAGTCGCGAGTAACGCCGGGAGCAGATAGCCTTTAATGGCGGCCCTCGACGACCGTCCTAATGCATCCTGATAACTCTGTTCCAACGTTTCGTGCCCTACCGCCGGGAACTTCGTCGCGCCTCTCACGTTTTACGAGCGTCGCGAGATGTCTGCTCCGTGGATTCCGTGGGCTTATCAGCGATTTCCCGTCGTCCCTGTCGGGAAGATGGCCAGCGCGTGTCGCGGATAGACGAAACGCGTCGCTCGATCGCTTCTGGCACCTGTCTAGACCGACGGCAAGCCGATGGAGAGGAACGACGAGGCGCGGGAGGATGAATCGGGGCTTGGTCGCTGGCAGGAAGCGCTTTCCAGGGGTTTAACGGAGCGTGGATGAGGAATGGAGTCCTCGGTCCTTCACAGGACGCGACGAAGAATTGATTGGAACGGTGTTGACTCCGCGTTGTTGGCAATTTTATCTTCTGGATAGGTTAGTTAGTTGTTAGGTGTGTGGGCTTTTGCGAGCTTTTAGGATAGCAACTAAACGAAGATACGATTTTAAAGAAATAAATCCTTTAAATGTCAGAGGAAATTTTTAGGACATATCCGAGAATTGGCAAATAATTTTAAGCAAAGATGCAGGATTGTAAACAAAAATGTATATTCCGGTCCCTGCTTGCGTAATTCGTTATATTTTTGAAATGAAATTGAAGTGCACAAATAAATCTATGTGCATTGAATTTTGACGCTATTTTCGTAAAACAAAATTCGCTCCTTGGCACTCAAAGGGTTGAACTGTTGTTTATTTATTTGGATGTAGATTGACCAGTCATGCTAACATTAAAATATTCAGAATTACTATTTAGATGTAACCTACGTAACTTGTGGATACACCTGGTACTTTTGGAAAGTAAGGAGAAGAAGCACCAGCTGACAATAAGTGACGCCTGTATGTAAATTTTGTGTCTGTTCATATTCTCACATAACTATTGTACTATTCCTACGGTTGCTACTTTCTGTTCAGTTGTCTAACAGTCACCCTGGCATGTTAATGCTGAACCTCTTTGAGGATCTCACAAAACTGCACTAAACGAGATCTCCTTCGTCATATTTCCTCTGGCATACCAACAAGGGAACGGAATCTATCTGCCTAGACAATTCGTGGCCTATTTATTTTCCTTTCAAGAGCAATTTCACTTTTTTCACAATTAAGATACCTCTCCCATAGATCGGGAAATAAAAATGAAAACATGTGTCACCTTCGAGCACCCCAAGCATTTCCGATAACCTACCTCAAATCAATACGCATATTCTCCCACGGCTCTTTAACCCTGGACGTCGGTAGCCATCGCTTAACGCGGCCACGTGTCACGAAGTTAACATCGAACATTTTTCGTTTCGCAGCGAGTACAAATCATCGCCGAATCCGATGAAGGAGAATTATTTATTGAGCGTGTTCCTGGGCGACATTATAGGCAGCCCGCGACTCTGTCATCAGCTGGCGAAGAGAGGAAGAGGCTGCGTGGACGCGGCGCTCGCGGATTAACCGTAAACCGCTATTTATGTTGTACAAAACCGTAGTCCTGTACAGATTGTAAATATCCCGATGACGCGTACGCGGTGTTCCCTGTTCTCCAGTTGGGTCGTTAATCCGCGGAACGAATAAAGCTGCCGCGGCATCCGTGTTTTCTCGCCTCGTTTCGCGTAACGAGGTGTCCTCCCTTCTCTCGATCCTCTCGCAACAAAAACAGCTGACTACGAACGGTCTCCGCGTCGCGCGGATGTACAATTAATTATTACGTTTAAGGCTGTTAGCGTCGCCGTTATACCTGAACGTCGGCGTCGCGTCGTTGCGCCAGACTAACGCTCGTTGAATTATCATTAATCGCTGAAATGGCGGATTTTATGCGTTCACGGTGAACTCGAACCGTGGAAAGTGCGCGCTAAATGTATGCTGAATATATACGCACGAATGCTAATTGTTATATATATTCACTTATGAAATATATTCCGCGTACGTTTCGCATTTGTTCCGCCATTGGCGGTGTTTGCTGGCTATTAATCAGTGACTCGTTTAATCGTACGAATTTAGAACGATGGAGAGGTGGGGAAGATCGTTTATGGGAAAAGTTCGAGTGATGGATTCGATATAGGGGGTTATTTCGAGTTAGAAATAGGTCTGATAATAACTGATATTATATAGCTATAATAGCTGGCTGGGGATAGTCCAAAGTTGTGTTCGAACTTTTCAAACTATTCGATGTTAAAGAAGAAGGCCTTCTGAGGAAGACTATAAACAGGAAAGGCCTGAAAGTAGTTTCTTTACATTTAGAATTGATTTAATAACTCGTCGCGTAAAAAAGGATCGCAAATCAACGTTGAAGACGTTTATATAAAAATAAACTATACTCGTTCACGCAATTATTAGCTATTATCTATCGCATTGACCGTATCAAGCAAGTCTCTCCTTTTCTGTAAACAGCGAATAGTTTTGCCCGCAACAACAAGTGTATCCATCGCGCAACCTGTGTTAATAAAGTTGTTCGATGCCCGTGTTTAATAAAGTTGTTTAACGAATAAACACTGCGTCTACGTCTTTTGAAACTCTCGCGAAGCACACACGCACATCCTGTGGCGGGCGACGCAGACTTATGTAGGTTCGCGAAGTGAGAGTAGCTCGCGATGACGTTTCATCCTACCTACGCCTCTTCGGCCGAGTTTGTGTACGAGGAACAGTTCGGAAGAAAGTTCCAGTTGCTCGTGGAACTGTGACACGATCATCCGCGAAGCGAGTTGTTCGTCCGATTCGATTAAACGCGAAACCTCCTTTTCGAGAAGGGGAACGGAAAAGTTCTGAAAAAGTTCTACGATCGTTCCCAGTCGTTGGGAATTAAATTCTCGATCTTAGGAGTACGACGTTTCATCTGGAGGAAGCGCTCTTGACCCAGCACGACAAATCTGTGTCGTAAAAAAACATTCCGAGTCGCTGTAGATGTGACAACGAAAGAAATTCGTTAACTACTCTTAGTGGCCTTGTAAAGGACATTCGGAGAAATATTTTTGCACCGGTATTGAAGATTTTTAAGGTACGACAGTGGGGTTAAACAGAGTCACTGCACTTTTTTGGTAATTTTTTGGCCCTTGTTGTAACATACATATCATGTATTGTGAATAGAAATGTTACGTTCATTTTTCCTAGCATTGAATATTCCAAGACTTCGATAAATAAATTCTTTCTTACGTTATCATAACTCTACACTAAACAAAATTATTGCAGAATCTCGCAGTACCATTATCTATAATTTTTATAGTGCACATTGTGCAATCCTAGATGTCCTACCATAAAGAATAATTCGAAAAGCATACTTCTCCTATTCAACAGATTCACCTTCGAATACACCCGAACACCATACTTTCCATTTCGACATATAGAAAGTGAACATGAATTTTGAAGACGCGATAATTCAGTGCTTGATGGATTAAGTTGGAAGATTCGAGAGCAAATTGAGAGAACGGGGGACAGACGAAAGATTGACGTCTAATTTCGGAGCTAGGAGCGAAGAGTCACGCGATGATATTCAAATTCGTGGTTATTTGTTTCCTCCTCGGCTTTGACGTTCGAGCCGAGGATGGGTTTCGAATGTCTCCCCGGGAAATTGATGGCGCTCGTTACTGCGACTTCGACGGTTCTCGAAAGAACTACGATGCTACTGATTTATTAAAGTGAGTAGAAAATTGTATTATTCTTTCCTGCGAGAGCAAACTTTGGATAATTCGATTCAAAGGAACGGATTGCGTAGGTGTATCGACGCGCTAGCCGCTGATTTCGTCGGCCGAGAAAGCGATCGTGGCGTCAAGAGTGGGAAAAGTCAGTGGAACGGGTCAACGGGCAGACGGATCTCTTTCTCGGACGTTTTTGCCAATCTATTCAACGAGGACTCGTCATTGGTACGTTGAAAACCTAGCAGATGCATACAGGGTAGTTGTAGAAGTTCCTATATCATTACAATCCAAAGTAAAATCACAAACGTATGAAGAACATTACAACCTATAGGTGCACTAAACGTAACACAAGTGAAGATGAACAATGTATTCATCCACCTCAACACATTTCAAAATTAATATTCTCTCAGTTTGTTCGTTACTACTGAAAGTACCAAAACTATATGGTCGAAAATGTTATTTACCATAAAGTTATGCATGAAAATCAAACGTATTCCAACTCCACATTTACTCGATGCCAATCAAACGTGATTCTCCCCTTCCAACCTCTAAGTTGATTCGATTCTCAGGGGTAACTCGCGTACCATTATTCCAAGATATTCGCCATGCAAAAGGGGGGAACAGAGTCGAAACCCGCGACAGGTCTCTTCGTGTCCGAAGTTTGCCGAACTTTTCTACTTATAGCTGCATCAGACCAGCACTTATCCAGCGGATACGACGTCTAGCCACTACCAATCGAATTATCCGATCACGTCAGGTGGAACGTTCAATCTTTCGCCGGGATTTCAGTTGAATCTCTTCGACGCTCTGTCCTCGATATCCCGCCACGACGACTACAAGTGTGTGCCCAGGATACTCTGCGAAATGGCGAGTGGGAAACTACCCGGGAGATCGTTGGCCAAACAAACCCCCGGTTTGTTCGAGTTCCTCGGAAAAAACGCTTTAACGGAGTACGTCCCGAAATTCACCGTTCCCGTGGAGAAATTTTCCATCCATGAGGAATCAAGAGAGGCTTTGGGGATTCGATTACTCTTCCAATTTGTGCTTTCAGATGGCTGGCTACGGTTGACGTTGCGGGAGCATCCCCGTGGCTCAACTTCGGTAGAGCGATGATTCTCGGTTATAGCAACAGAGGAAACTCTCTGGCGTGTTACAGGGCTTTTCCAAAGTGCCCCAGAGACTCGAATGAACTTGTGCATTACCTCAACAACTACAACGGGGGGTTCTTTCGACTTTTCGGCAGGCTTCGATTTGCGAAACAGCGGGAATCCAAAGGTATTCACGGGTGAACGTGACTTTTAGCGAGGTGATGGTCTCACCACTTCAACCACAGACCTATTTAGAAAGAATCTACAGCTTAGATGAGGTTTCTCTGCATTAACATATCAGCCATTGCACAAATCAATTAACTTCATAAAACAAAAAGTTGAGAAATGCGATGAAATAATACACGTTGTTTTTTAGAATTCCCCTTACAATATAAATTCAAATAAATATTGTAGAATGCATAAAATACAGATGCAGCTTTCATCTAACGGCATATAGAATTTATAAGAGAGAATAGTCAAAAAATAATCGTCAATAATATTACAATTTCTATGTGCCTGGTGGAGTTAATCGATTTGTGCAATGAACGGTTCGTATATTAACAAAGGCTGACGATTAATTTCTGCTTCTAGTGGACAAAGTGTTAAGAAGAGATCACAATTGATGATCACAAGAAATGACAATTTTCAAATGTCAATTAGAAGATACGTTTCACCCACTAAATTTTTCTTTTCACTTCAGGTGATTATTCAAGGACGAGTACGGAACAAAGAATAATTAGTGGTGGCTCGATACAGGCTGATCGCCCCGAAGAAGTTGGACATAAAGTTCATTTCCCGAATTACGAGCTGTTTAGAAGCAGCAATGACATCGCATTTCCGATCGAAACAGTCACGAACGACGAACCCGTGACAAACAGTGTCGTTAATTATGTGCAAAAGCCAGACGTGAATTCTTGGCAAGACGCTGCGTTTTTCCCTCAGGTAGGCTCGTAAAAATAAACGAATACACTCGGTAGACTCTTTTCAATTTTATGTTTTTTCCAGAATGCGGTCAACAGGAGGTTCTCTCGATTCCGGTTTCCCTGAATTTTCAGAGGACTCGAAGTAATATTCTTATTGTGGTCATGATTTAAATTGGAAAACGAACTAATTTTTGTGTTCCTGATCCCAGACACAATTATAAATTAAACAGGAATCCACTTGGCATTAAGAATAGCTAATATATTGTTGTTAAAATAAATGAGTTTGTATATAAAAATTGTTTTCACTGCCAAAAAGAAACTCTATTCAATTTATAATGTCAACATACAAATGAAATTTAATAGTGCAATAGTTCACAATTTAGACGAACTTTCACAGTAGAAGTAAGCCACCAAATGTCACCGTACATCCTCGACGAATGTAACTACTAAAATTCATGTATATACCGCAATTTCCTAACTCAATTACGAATCTATCCCACACACCATACGAAGAATATTTTCGTTAGCCGAGGTAAACGATTTGATTTAGACTACAGGTGGTTAATACTCGCCTAGCGCCGCAAACGTGCATTTATACGCTCAAACCACCCACGTAAACACGCACGCGTGTTTAATTACGAGTCGTAGAAGTCAGATGGCAACTTTCCACCGAGACCGCAAATTTCCAACCACCGACAACCACGAATTTACACGCGGCGCGCCGAGGGGTAGCTACGAAAATTCGTTCACGCTCAGGGCGTCGGCTTCTCCGGTCAGCCCGTAGTTCCACCTGGTCGTCTCCCATCAAGGATTTTCTATCCACCTGTACGAGCTCGTGTTCATAAACAGGAAGTCCCGAGTCGCCGTTGAACGCGATGTTATTGGCGCAGATGCCATTTGTGGAAACAGCATGGGGCGACCGTTCGGAGCACCGACAACTCGTCCAATGAATCTGCCCCCGAGCATCAGCCACTGCTTTATGCCACGGTTACGCGCGCCAGTAAATTGTATCTTATCCCGGTTCGATGTCCTGCTCGGATAGTGGCGCGAAACGATAACGACGCGACCGCTCGACCGAGTCGAACGTTCCTGGCTCTGGCGATGAGATGTTCCTTGAGAGGATTACAGCATCACAGATAATTAGGAATTGAAACGGTAACGGAATTGAATGTTTGGAAACCAGAGGTCTGAACGACGATATATAGATATTCTGGCGTGAGAGATAATCTCGTGTACTATATGCGAATATTACAGGCAAGACGCGGCATCAAACCTCTGCTGATTAACAGATTCAACATCAAGCAAAGCGTTTTCCCTTGGGCGCCAAAATACAGATGTGTAATCTAGGTTAGCGTTTTGATAACAAAAGTGAAGGAAATTTACGATCTCTTTTTATATACTTTGTGTCTCGATATAAGTGCCTCGATAATTTGTGACTCAAAAGGATATAAACTTATCCCTTGAGTAATTAAAATCAATTTGAATTACGAGGCATCTCGTAGTTGGTGAATGGGTGAAACATCTGAGCACATCAGACACGATATTTAAATATTTAAATATAAATTATAGTACCAGAACGTTTCTTACACCAGGTGCAGTGTCTTAATATTCAAATATCACTCGTGCCGTCTAAGTATCCGACCATCGGAAATTAATCGCGACATCGAACAACCAATCCGTAAACACCTGAATCTTTGAATCCTCAAATATCAGACACGATGCTTAGACGTCTACGCAACAGGATCTCCCAATTTTGACACCCAAAGCTTCAAGAAAAGCTTAAGAGGGAAAACCTGATTTTTTAAACAATCTACAAACGAAGACACCCTTTCAAGTTGAAACATTATCAAACTAAAAATTCCGATGAAGCAGAGTCTAGCCAAAATCTACCACAAATCTCACCAAGGGAGAGTCGCTGAAAACGCCCCAATGCGCCCACAATTCCCTCCCCTCTCGCGCAGCTACTAAACGTCCACAGCACGCGCACTGTATCACAAAAAGGACGACGAACAACGGGAAAAAAAAACCAACAGGAGGAGGACCGGTGGTCGAGGAACGGAAAAGCACGCGAGGCAACGTGTAATTATTTTATCCTTTCTGGCGTGTAATTCGAGGCGTGCTCGCAGCCCGAGAGGGTGGCGGAAACGACGGTGCCCGCGATCGCCGTAGCCCGAAGGGCCGTGTGCCTTGGACAAGGCCAAATGGGGTGCAACTGACAGCGAAAGACAATTAGCCTTCTGATACATCCGATGTCGCCCGACGCCGGAGCTGATACAAGGACTCGCGGCGACGCAGATTCGGTATACACGCCTCCTGGAACACCCGCGCGACGTCGAACACTCGGAGGAGGGCGCGATTGTTCCTGGCAACTGAGCCCGTAGCCCTTCGATTCCGGTCCCATCGCTTCGTGTAATTGAACCACGGTTTTTCGTTTTGTCGCTCGACGCGGGCCAATTTGCTCCGACTGGACGGGAAAATGTGTTTTAATTCGAACGAGAGGGGGATGGAAGGAAGAGGAAGGTTCTTGTCTCTGCAACGGGCTCTTGGAATGGTCGGTTGGTTGTCTGAGTATTTAAGATGTTTGTTCATCGTGGTTCAAAAGGTAACGAAATGGGTGGGAATTTGTAGGTCCATGTGTGATAGGTGTCCTAGAAGAGGTTTTAGGATTTTGTTTTTTAGGAAGACTCCAATGGTAGAAAAGACATATGGAATGGAAGACGACTATGCTAATAGATGGTTGTTCTGGTATTTAAAGACTCTATCCTAGAACACCTTTTGGAAACATTGTGAGAAATATTCTGAGGTGGATATTCTGAACTAAAACGCGATATTTAAAACGTGTACATAAAGTCAGTCTCATAAATATTCATACCCCTTATTTCTATCGAAGAAATTTGGTTAAATTAAGTGGTAGGTTTGATGTTTCTAAATGTATGTTTGTATAAATGTATACGTGTATTAGCTTATTTATATACATATTTATAACGAAAAATTCATTTGGTAATATCAAAACTATTATTTAATTTAGTCAAACTTCTTCAATAGACGTTGAGAGTACGAATATTTGTGAGATTGATTGTATGTATAGAGCATTGTGTAATTTATGAAATATAATAAATAATAATACAATACCGTGTCATCCTTTACGTACATTCGTTTAATACAATACTCCACCCATAGAAAGTACACGTACAAAGTATTGCACATATTCCAAGCCAGGTAAGCCAGGTAAACCAGGCCAATTTTGAAAGCCTGACAAAGAAGATTACCATAAGAACTCAATAAGCCAATTGATCGTTTCGATTAATCTACATTGAACTAATCTACTTCGTCAACCTCGCAGATCTACACCCCACTTTCCCCTACAATATTTCCCTACTCTTTCACTCTGTCACACTCTCGTTACACTCTCGTCATCCTACTTTCTGTCACCAATGTCCCTACAAGGAGCTCGGGCACCTCGGGTTCGCCAAACCCGTACCGCAGCTGCGAGCGCAGCCACAGCCCCTGAGGGTTCAAGAAACCAACCTGCGCACGCAAACCTCGGAAACAAGGGCACTGAAAGAACAGAACGAAGGCAAGAACAAACGCTCCCGATAGCAGTCGATACCCCCCTGGTACGCGAACCTTTGAAACACGCTCGAGGTTTCCCCTATTCTCGCAAGCTCGTGGCCTCCTCGTGAAAAACAATCCGCGAGAGAGTGGCGTCCCGTCGCGGCTGAAACTGAAGCCGCGAATCAAGGATAAACGGATAACAGGCTGAGCAGTGCGACGATCCGATACCGCAAAAGCAAAAGCACTGGCGGACAAGGATGATTCCCGACTACGTCGGTGGCGAGCGTGGGTCTGGGACGACGATAATCTCACTCTATTAGGGACGGTATTATTTTCCGTGGTAGACATCAAAGAGGATTTCCCGCGGGCTCATTGTATCGCGGCGATAATTCCTCGTTATTAGGAGGCGTGCCGGGAGCGTTGGTCTCATGTCGGCTTACCACACCCCAAGTGCCGAAACAAATCCTCCCGAATTGCTGGAGCCGATGCAAAGGAGCTCCTTCGACGTCGATACGCGCCGCGACAATGGGGTCGCTGCGGAAACGCTACGTCGAGGGTGGCGAGCGATTGTCGCGGTTAATCCCCGTGAAAAATGCGTCGCAGGTGAACCAGGTGAGGACCGACTGAAAAGGAAATCGAATTTCCCGCTGGGAAGGGCTAATCAAGCGGGCTTGATCGGCTCGAGCGTCGAGATAATTAGACGCTTCTCGAGGGATCCCAAGGGGGTTGTAACGATATTTCTGCGAGGGGCGTTGAAAAGATTCCTACGTTTTTCTATTATCGAGTATGTGACGCGTGGAAAATAAATTCTTTGCTCTTGTTGGGTGAAAGTAACAAACCACGACTCGTATCGAAAGAAACAGCTTCGATATAAAAATAAAAAATTACCCAAAGCACGCGAGTACGCAAGAGACGTCTTGCACTCGATTAATGCCATTACGAAACCCAATCTAAATAGATTTATGTCTCTGGAATTCCCACTGGACTCTCTCTCTAATAATCGAGCCATGAGAGAAGGCGAAATAAACCGTGACGTCCAGAGGATTAAGAACGCAGTGGAAGACGGCGGAATCGCGTGCGTCGCTGCAAAGTGGAAAGGGCAAATTAGAAAGATTCCAGGGTCCGAGTTAATCAAGGATCGATAACACGGGACACCGAGCTCGCTCGCCAGGAATAAGACATAAATTCCTCGGCATTCCTACCCTCCGTTTAACCATAAAACACCGAGCGACCTCCTATTTAGCTATATATTTTTCTCCACGAGCGGTCCACAATGGTCCAATATCGTTGGATCGTAATATACCGAGGACTGTCCTTTCCTTCCCGATGGACTTTTCAATTTAGAGGCATCTTTGTCACGGGGAAGTCGGGGACAGCAATTCGGCCGGACAAAAGGAGAGGACCGACCGTAGATCTCCTTCGCTGAAAACTGACTCTCTATCGTTCCCTCGGCCGCTTGATCGACAGAATAATTCCTTGAGAATGAAAATTCACGCTCCACGCCCCCTCCCCTCACCCTCGTTGCGTTTCACGACCAGGATCTTTGGGGATCCGTGACGGTCAGACCGGCGCGGATAAGTGGATATCGCGAGGGAAGGAAAATATCCCTTCACGGGTCCATTGTTGTGGCCACCGAGATTTCCTCTCCCTTTTAAAACGTTGAATCGCCCCCGCGCCAAGGCGGGCCCCCTTTGTCGGTGAAGCGTCGAGCCGTGGACACGATCGATTGGCCTTTATTGGCTGGGAATTTAAATATTTCTGGTACCAGGACTCCTTCGCGACAGGAAGGAGGTTTATATACTCGTAAACAGGTCTACCGAAGAGAAATGACCCGTTCACTGCACAGAATCGATTAACTCCAATTTTTGGAAAATCTTGGCAAATCTTAAATTCAAGTATCAAAGCAATTGGTATAGTCGTTACTTTTTATATTTATAAGAACTTTCCTGTATAATAAAGAATAACACCGTTAAACGACGACATTTTGTTGACCTTTGAATAATTAATGATTTACTTCGGAGGCAATTTTGATCGCATTTCTCAACTTTTTGTTTCATCGAGTTAGTCGATTTGTGGAATGCACGGCTCAAATGGAAGTTTGTTAACCCTTAGAACCCTGATTTTACAAATTAAATTTAAAAAAATTAATGGACGATTAATTCGATCATCCTGATCAACGATCTTTGAATAAATTTGTATAGGACATTGATAGAATTTCCTTCGCCGCGCTCGTATGAAATAAAAGTACTGAAAACACCACTTGTCTTTCAAAAATACTAACTATATGATTAAAACGCGATAATTTGGATCACAATACCTCACCTATAACTATAACATTTACCTCGATTGAATCAATATTGTTAAACAAAAATTTGATCGTTCGAAATAACGCGAGCCTGCGCCACACAATTCCGTTCCCACAACGAATTTCCGCCATCGAAATATCGTATTCGACCGTCAATTATTCGATTCAGCCTCCAATTTCTCAATTTCAATTCTAACCGAGAGATCCCCGACGCAAAGAGAGAGGGTGATCCCCGATTTCGTCATTAAAAATAGGAATCACCTATTCCCTTTATCGGCTCCTCAAACAGCGATCCTCCCTTTAAAACATCGCGAACCGTCCGATCCAGCGGATAGGCTTTTCAAATCGTTCATAAATAAAGCGTCGAGCTGCGGGTTGCGTCTCGTGCAACGTCAGTCAGCCACGTTGATTGCAGCATTGACGACACGTGTCGCGGATCAATCCTCGGCCGCGTGTCAGTATTTTCGTATCATCGCCCAAGGGTGCCCGGCGACTTGCTCCTCGTCTCCTTTCAACCATCGCGCGTCCCTTCGTTGCCTCATCCCTTGGCAACCGCTCTTTTGTGACAGTTTCGAAGCTGGTCAGCATCACGACGAAAGCCAAAGGTCCTTGCGTCCTCCTTCCACTCGGATCTCTTTGTCCTCCTCGGATTTTCTTTTTTTTTTTTTTTTTTTAACCGACTAGACGACGCTCTAATGCGACAGGATTATACGGCCGTTGGGAAGCTCGGGATTTTCCTCGAGATTGTCACGGATAAAGGACTCGAGCAAACAGGGGCGAAGGACACTCGCCGATTATCGACGCTTCCTTACAGCGTGGGGCGAGTTTTTTAATTAAAGTATCAACCGACGAAGCTGCTGGCTTTCTGGTTCTCGCGCCACCCCCCTGGCTGAGTTAACAAAAATTTAAGGAGGCCACGTCAGAGTTGGAGGAATCCCAAATTAAACGTGTGGAGGAGAGGGGTTTAGATCAGAGGGGAAGGTTAAGTTGGGGACAACACGAAGGTGGTTCGTGGATTAGTCAATTGGAAAGCTCTGGGTGCTTTGGTAGACTTCAACAAAGCTTCAGGAATCATTCGGTGGGTATCTGATAAGAGAAGACCCTGAACCAGTGTTCTGGAATGCTGATGCGTTTCGAAAGCGATTTTCAAATTAAATAACAGAGCACACGTGATTCAGAGGATGGCTTGGGGCACTCGAATGGCAGAAGACTAATCTCTCATCTAAGTATCCTATTGGACCAACGTCAACCTGCTCCTCCAGAAACTTTCTGAATCTTCCCTCCCGAAACAATAACAGTTCCAAGAATCCCCTCACTTCACCCCCGCCTAACTACCCAAATTATTTTTTCCTCGACACCTACCCGAGTAACTCTATCCAAATTAAAACGAACGTGGTCTCTAACGAGAAACCGCATCCATCGAGAGGAATCCTCGCGAAGAAAGGTGCTAAACGATCTTCCAGGAAGCGAGGGCTACTCGGAAGTGTTTCAGAGCGAGGAGAAGGACGGAGACGCGTCAGCTAGAAGCGTCATCGAGCAAGCAAAGGCTCGCGTGGGCCCTGAGGGCATCCGTGTGTCCGCCGACCGTCGTTTCTGTCCTCCTGTTAGATTGGAAACGAGCGTTCCGCATCGCCGAGGGCTAATTCGTCCTCGGGGACGCTCGAGCCGGGTACAGCTAGCTTTCGTCGGTTTTCTTGCTACGGCTCCGTTTCTTTGGATGCGGTTTACGGTACGAGTCGCTCGTTTCTGCTCCTCTCGCCGAGGAAAAAGCTGATGCGCGCCACTTATCGCGCTGAGGATGCGCGGAATACGCTAGGGCCCCAGTGATTCTCAAACTTCGGTTTTAAGTGGTCCTTCTGGATAAAGGGATTGGTTCTTCTGGGGTAGAAGAATTGTATTTATTAACACGTTGATCGCCGTGTCGCCCATATATTCGTTCAAGAACTAAAAGAATTAATTCCGAAAGTGAATTTAAATAAAGCTCATGAATTTTGATGAAGTTACAAAAATAATTACTATGATACACGTTTGATTATGTAGTCTCCGATAGTTTCAATAATATTTAATCCTGGAAGTCAACGTGTTAAAATAAGGGTATTTTTGTTTGTATGTAGGCCTTTTGAGGGTGTTTTGATTGGCAGTTTATTGGAAAATGTTTGTAAATGGCTGAGGTTTAGTCATTTGCATCATGGTGTGTTTCTAGGTGTGATATTCTAGAAAGAAAATAAAATTGTATTCTTGGGCCTTTATGATAATCTGGGCACTTTTGATTTAAACCTTCCGAGTGTTCTTTACTGAAGCAATATAAAAAAAAATATATATGGAGAAGTAACCTTTTCGGACACCCTTGAATATTATTACTAAATTCTTAATATTTGGCTTGAAAACTGTTTCTTTCCAAAAGAAGAATCCAAAACAATCTTCCATTTGATTCTTCATTTCCACAGAGTCAGAACGAATGAGAAAAATCAGTTACTCTAAACTTGTAATCTTCATAATTTGTACTATTACTTCATGACTTTAATAGGAATAAAGTCTTGTTATTCCACTGATATGATTCACTTTTCATTTTGGATAACTGGGGGGCCCTCGGGCCCCAGTTTGAGAGCCACTGTGTTAGGCAGCGGTCGGTTGTTCTCCGACGTGGGGAATCGTCCAAGTTTTTTGGAGGAATTACGCAATTATGTAAAGTGCGCGCGCGCATGTTTTGTCATCATCCGCGCTTGCTTTTCCGTGGTCGAGTGCAACTCTGCGTGGTTTCTTATCTGCGATGATTCCTGCGTCGCGATTAGGGCGACCGACTTGGAAATAAATCGGTGTTGCGTTCCTCCGAGACGTGTTTATTTAATTTAGTATTATCGAGTGTTTTCTCGGAGAAAAATGTGTTTCGCTTTTTCAGTAAATGACGACAATTTTCGGGTGGTTGACTCTTTTAAGAAATGTATTGGCTCTGGTTCATAGCCCACGATGATTATTAAACTCACAACATAGTCTGCACGAACGTTCTCAAGCTCCTACGAGTCTTTTTGTTTGTAAATACTCATCTTCAGAATAATTTGCTAGAGTTTAAAGTGTAATCAAAATTTGTTTCCTCGCAGATAGTTCAATTCATCGATTTTAAAGAATAACAAATATATTATTGTTTTGGATCACGTGTTTCAGAATAATGTGATGCTTCTACACATATAGTTGTACACGTAATGATATACATTTTACGTTATATTCAATTTTCATTTCACAGTAAAATAAAACAATTATACATAAACCTTGACTAGCTCTCTCTTCTATGCTTATCCTGCTACTAATTCCTTGAATAATTCTATCTAAAAATGTATCAAACTTCTACATTCATATTTTCATATTTACACATTCATAGTATAGTGTAAACATGGAACCTCGATTTAAAACGGAAGGGAGTCGCCTCGATAGTTAAAAGCGGTCGAGTAACTGTTTTTAAATAAAAGTTAGTGACCCAATCCCCGGCGTTCCACCCTTCATAGACACCCATTGCCACGGAGAAAGTCAGAAACGTGTAATTATTGACGGTTCTGTGGTCCCGGCACCACGTCGATCCTCGATAATGCCTCGACTGTTTGCCTCTCGGTTTCCTAGTATTTGTTATACATAACGCGTATGAATCATGGCCAGAAGGTATGCCGAGATGTGATTATACGGTGTCAGCGGCGTGTACGCGAGCAAGTAGTCCCCGCACTTTGCGCCGCGGTGTGTTATTAAGCTGACAATAGGACTTGGCTTGGGGTCGTTGCGGCTGGCCCGAATGGGGGTCGAAATTCAACTCCCGTGGATCACAGTAGAAAGACGCGTGCCTGTTTAAAAGGAGCGCTATAATTATACCCCGATGTCAATGGCTCGAGCGAAAATCAGCCTCCTCGGTGCCGTTCGTTGCCCTTTCGTGTTACCCGTGTTTAATACTCCCATTGGAGGCGGCCGATTGCTACGTTTGAACAGTAACACCTGGTCTGGGGGTGTGAAAACGGAAGTTTCGAACGGATATTTTCCTGTGTGGAAAAACGACCAACGAAGCCACGTAGCCAGCGACCTACCGAGGGATGAGCCTTCGTGTAATGATAGATTGGGAAACGATATAAATATAATTGTGACTGTCCCTGTTGAACGTACATTTTTATAATTTAAAAATTAATAGCTTTGTAGTATGCGTTAGGGTGTTACTCCTGGTACCGAGTGAAATGACAGTCAATTATCAATCAGAAAAAACCCATGTTAAAATACGACGAGGATAACACTGACTAGAATAATCTGCAAAGTACTCTGAGACGTTTCCACGTTCCTACTTTTTTTAATATCGGTATAAGATGTCGTCCAGAGGCATTAGCAAATAATATACTCAATTATCGATAAAATAACTTTATAGCATGCTCCGTGAAACGTTCACTAATTAAAGGTACGATACATTAACGTCCAGAATAATCAAAATATTGCGGTACAGACTAAGCAAACACGATTATCCGAACGTCGTAGTTAGCCTACTGGTAACGATTGCTAATTAAGCGTCTCTATCTACGGATAATGCATTACGTCGATCGAATAAGGGACGAAGAGAAACGAAAAACTGTCGCCACGAACCCAGCGAACCGCGAAGGATAATCGGCTTATTTGCTCGAGTCCGATGCGAGTCGAGCGTTTGTCACTCGTGCCACGTGCTATCGTGTGCGTGCCCTTAGAATCCTGGTTTCATTCGTTCGAACGATTACCCGATAGTTGATTCGTCCTCCCTCCCCTTGTCGTGAAAAAAAAAGATCGTTTCTGTCGATGGACTTCATCGTAACAAGCGAAACAAGTCGATGAAAGTCGCGAGTCGAATTGAAAGCTGAGTAATTGTTTACGAATGAAACCAATGGATTGCAATTTAACCAGTTGAGGACAGAGTTAAAAAGTATTTTAATTAACGCATTTTCATTTCTACAAAGTATTTAAAAATATGTGTATAAATGAAATTATAGGCAACACATATTCCACGTTCTATTAGAAACCAGTAGGCACTAAAAAATTGATTTGAAATTTGTGTTTAGCAGCAGTAACCAGTTGCCTTGAAGGGGTGAACATAGAATATTTGCATTGGCTATGACGTCTATTAATTTTGTGACGACGTCAAAGTGTTGCATCATTGGAAAATTTAATTATGAACGTTTGAAGATGTTAGTTCGTACAAAATTAATTATTTACTCGAGTCCTCCAGATGTAATTTTCGAAACTCTATCAACATCTGTAGAGTCCCACTGGACTTGAGGAAATATCGCACACCTGTTGAAGGTGGAACTACTTGTATTAGAGGATAAATTATTTGCTGCGGACCCCATAAGTTTTGCAACCACGAGGGAGAGTTTACCGATAAAAGATCATTGGCCTTTGCACCTCTGGAAAGTTACCGAAGACAAATTCCTAGCGTACAACCGTGCAACCGTGATTCCCTTATCTAATCTAATCGAAGCTGCTGGGTGTAATAATATCGACGTTTATTATTTGTCTAAAATGCACGATACTTATCTATCGCGATAGAAATTTCATGCTCGATGCCCGACACATTGTACCTTCAAATTATTTCACGAGCAATTCAATTGTTGAGAAATCAGGGGGAATCGATTGTTATTGTTGATAAAGGTAAACTATTTATATGAGAGATATTTCAAAAAAATGTTTCATTATTATTCTTACTAAACTAGAATAGGATGATGCTACTATTGACTCGAAAACAAGAGAGGAAAATTATATTTGAGCAAAATTATATTCGATTCATAGATAACAAAGAAAACTAACGAACAGTGATTTCGATTGATTCAAACAGCTAGATTTTTATTTCCTGTGAAATGATTAATTCTATAATTCACATTCTAATTTTTATTCTACCATTGACGAATAAAATGATGAATGAATCTGCATTGAATGCCTTCAGAGAAATCAGCCAGCAAAGGGTTAACTATCACCCTCATACCTCGAAAGACGAGGATGTCACCGCTGGAAACAGAATCCGTGAAGCGTCTGGCGCACGCGAGCGTCACGCATAATTGCTTAGAGCAACGGGACAAACGAGCAACCGAACGAACCCCTCTGCTCGCGCTTTTTATCAAGGCAATTAATATCACTTCATATCCCAAGTCGCGGCCACCGCGCATAAATTCAACGCTCGAATAATTTCGTACATAATTCAACCCTTTCCGCCATAACTCACCCGAGTAGATCGTGTTGGCGAGACGAGTCCCTTCGCTGTGCTGGTATGCCAATGACAATGACCAATACGATTTAGGGACGTGTGTTCTTCGAAGAAGTTCAAAATTCAACCATGGCTCTTTAAACTCGGTGGGGAGTGAGCTGTCTCGACTCGATGGGCACAGAAACTGAAGTTCGATGAGGTTTAAAATACACGAAGAGCACATGAAACAAAGAACGTAAAATCCTTTTAGATTTAACCCTTTACACTCTGCGCCATCGCGTTGCAAAATGTGAAAACAAGAATCGCATTACGTAAAATAGTTTAACTTTGGAAACGTGTCTGGTTTGGTATTATTAGACTTGAGTATAAATTTGTATGCTTGCAAAGGGTTAAGACTGAATAAAGTAAATGAATATATAAAAATGGCGCAAGCTTGATTGATGAATGACAGAAGAACGTTCGAGAAAGAGCCTAATTGATTTGCGAACATCTACAACACGTCGAGAGAGTAAAATCGAACGAAAGTACACGAATCCTCATTGATATACGAAGAGTCTATCGAACGACTATTAATATTTATACTACCTATACATGCCTATTTAAAAGAAAAAATCATGAAAAGTTGCTCGTCACGCGACGGATTCGTCTTTCATTCGGAGAAATTTACATCCACTTAATCTTCATCAGGTTAAAGTGTGTCGGAACACGTGCCCACTTGAGATAAACGCTACACAATCGCAATCTCTTCGTCGTGCCCATTTTCGCAAGGACTTCGAAAGCTTTCTACGGAACGCATTTAAAGGCTGCGGCAACATTTTATCAATAACTCCGAGCGGAACGAACAAAGGAGCAATATTTTCCACGACATCCCCTGGACTTATCCCGAATCTGTTCCCAGCCTGGGAGGCGACGTGGGCGCAGCTGTTAAACCTCTTCCAAATCCCCAGCGATTTTTCCATCAGCCGGAAGAACTGTTGGCAACGTCCTTGGCTGACGATGAGCAAACACCAAGCACTATGCACTGGGTTATTCATGCTTCACGGTCTTTACAGCTGTGCCGATGTTCCCTGGCAGACCGTGAAGAGTTATATCTGCGGCGTTATGCAACGATTATTGCGCGCTGCGATTATTGCACCTTCGTCCCGTTCTTCGCGATCGAATAAGAACGCGCCAAAGCCATTAATACCGAGAACTTGCACTTGGGGCTTTCCGCGAAACCGAAGAATGACGATTTCCCAGCCTCGAAACGCCTATTCCTTGTCTTATGTCTTCACTCTTTGGTTACTTGTCTTCAGGAGCTACGAACGTTACGATTGAATTTAAAAAATTTAGAACGAATTCTATGTTCCTATAATTTAAACTCTTCGAGAATTTCCTTGTCCTCTTCTAAAGATCTAATGCTACGGATTAATGATTCTAATGATTCTACAAAATATAAATCTGCCTTCTGAAGGTCCACATAATCCTCTTCTTTGAATTGATTAAATTAGCATATAAGTAAAATAAGTTTCTACGAGGCATTGCGATATATCGCTATGTTCCAAGCTGGAGAACTAGAGCGCGGAGTCGTCGTAAGATTTATGGTACCAGAGTGTGATGCAACCAATTCGTCGAGCATCATCAGGCCAACGAAAGTAATTGAGTTGTTCTTGCGTATGGTGATCTTGTGTATTGGAATCTGTGTTTGTACAAGTGCACTACTGAAACGCATTTCTTTGATCAAGAGTATGCCCGAGTGATGTAACCGTGCAACTACTGTGAAGAGGAATTCTGTTTTCCAAGGGAATCAATTTAACAATTACCATCCATCGTTCTATCCGTAATCAATTTGAAATATTCTGCGCAAAATATAAACCAAATGTACATAACTTTTAGATTCTTTGTTGAGTGTTCAATGACACAGATGATAACCATGGATCGTTCCTCGCTAGTTCAGTAATACTCGGTAACATTCTCCCGATAAACCGAGCTATTACAGCTGAATAAGTGCTTGATATCTCTTGCACGACCTTCATACACTGACTACCTCACGCACGCCCCATAGTGCTCTATGAATCATTCCTTTCCCTGGTAAATGCGCTACGTGTCAAACCTTCTTGTCGCTGTTTCTGCGATTCTCTTTCGTATGAAACAAGAAAGTGGTCATAACTCGCAAACCAGATTAGACAGGAATACAGAAAAACCTCAAGCATTTGGTTCTACATATAGAGACACATGAGTTACAACTGAAATTTGTATAGAATAACTCAGTTACACAAGTCTCCTTCCTGATTTCAAATTCTGCTTTAGATTTCTCTCTATTAACACGTTGACTGCCGGACTAATACTCTTGAAAATTTCTACTGCGATTAAGTTACGTTTCCAGACCATTAGAAACTACATCAAACCGAATCAGATATTTATTCTGATATTTATTTTTATAACTTCATCCAAGTTTAAGAATTTCATTTAAAACTTCTTTGATACTTAACATTCAGAATTAATTTCGTTCGTTCTTCAATAAAAAGCACATGCACATACACACATGGGTGAGGTGGCGATCAACGTGTTAATTAAAAAGATCTCTGTCGTTGAAAAAGATAGCTAATACCAGTCCAAATTCTCACAAATAAACATACATTCTTTAAAGCTCCCTAAGACTGTGTATTTCTATCTAACGAAGTCCGAACCTACAATTTCGACAATCCTTTCTCATTATCTCTGACAAACAAAAATTCGTTGCATAATCGAGCTACTACTTCATCGTCGTGCATCCCTTCATGGATCCATGACCAAATCAATATCGTCCTTCGAAGGACCATAAGTCATCCCTCGACCTACGTGGCCAGGGATGAGGTACTTAATCACGAAGAAAGCGGCTCAGAAGTAAGCTCCAGCTCCGCGGGAATGAGCGAACGTTTCGAGAGCAATGTACACACAGGTGTAACACGGTGACACGTTCTAGCTCTCTCGTTCGCTCGCGCTAGCGCGCTAACAGAGCCGTACGCGTCGCTTACTCGCGCGTCTCTGTGTGCGCGTTCGCTCGGTATCGCGCTAGACTGCCTGTCGCCGTAGCTTTATCGCCTTTTTCTCTGTCCCCTGCTACCTCGCGACTATCGTCGCTGCAGCGAGCCGACCGATAATGTGATTCATTTCTCACGGCGTGCGGTAAATCAGCCGCGACAGGTCGCGCCGCCACTGGTCCACTAACTAAAAGGAGTGGGAGGTGGGCACTCGGTGGCCTTCGACAGCCAGCTGATCTTGATTCGACCCTTTACTTCTCACATACAGTCAGTCCCATAAATATTCGTACCATCTAGGTCTATTAACGAATTTTGTATAAGTTAAATGATAGGTTTAATGTTTCCAAATAAATTTTTTTATTGTGAATGTATAAACGTGTGAAGTTCATGTATGTTCATGGCGTGTAATGAAGCATTTATTTGAGAATAGTAAACCTATCATTTAATATAGTCCCGTGTGCATGATATTTACAGGTTAATTGGTGGACTCTATAGGACAAGAGGAAAGTGAGAAACTAAATTTTCGGTTCATCGATAGAGCAAGATTAATTTTGAAAGGGAATTTTGTACTTTCTTTAGTCTTATTTTAGTTTCATTCATCTTGTGATTATTTTTCATTTTACAAATCTGAGCTGTTTGTATCAATGGCACTGGAAGTAATGTATTCTAAAACTGATTGGTACTGGTAATTTGATGTAGCATACTTATGATTTTTATGTCAAGCTTCTACGCTGAAAGATTTTTATTTTCACAAAGTTTAACTATTACTATTCTCAAGTAAAGCTATATAGGTGTAAAGCTACTAATTTAACGATAACTTGAATCCTGAATCTGAGAATTGGAGGAACGAAACGTTTCTAGCGTATATATCGAAAATATTTTGTTAATTCGTATTAATTACTTGATTAGGAATCCTACACATCAAATGATTCCTGCACATTTTTCTTAATCGCGCAATCTTTTTCCGCGTAGGTCGGAAAGTGGAAATGCTAGACTGCCTGTCGCCGCGGTTTTATCGCCTGCTCCTCCGTCCCCTCCGCCGCCTCGCGACTATTATCGCGGCAGTCGACCAGCCGATAATGTGATTCATTCCTCGCAGCCTACGGTAAATCAACCGCCACCGAGACAGGTCGCGAAAAAGTTTGGCAACCCGACTGGAACGACCCACCTTCGTCGCGGTGGCTCGTGAATTTTTTAACGCCTCAGGTGGAACTTCGACGTCGCCTCTAGGTTTGATAGGCTTTTTCGAACGGAGGGCAAAATGGAATAGGCAGCAAAGTTTCCAACTGACTGGTGGAACATTTTTGGAGAGATAGAATGCAAGGAACGAGATGATAGCGCAGGGGGATGAAAGTATCGTATTTTAGTGCAACGAATATTAGTTTAATTAAATTATCGTTGTATTATTTGAGTTTGTATATATTGCTGGATTAAGTCTCTGGATTCTGTTCAATAATTTTTGGAAGCTGTCCCACGCTTATCGTCGTAGACTCTGTATTAAATTCATTGAAGATTTAAATAGATTAAATCTTCGATGAATTGTAAAACCCGAATGAAATTTGTTAATATTTTTTTTAAGGTCTATTTTTATGGATTGAGGAACACCGAGGAAGAAGTTTCTGGCCCAACCAGGCTATAGATCCGGAAAGTTTAGGAACCATCGATATATACGTGCAGGTAGCAACGTACTCGCCAGAAATATGTACTTATGGACTACTTGAACATACGTATGGCGGTCCTCGAGAGTGCATAACCCAGAAAGGCTTCCTCTTTCGCCACGTTCGCGGGACATTCCGCTTTGACACACAATAAACTCCGGGACTCTGACTCAGGCCCTTGATATCCCATTATCTAGGTCACCTATGCGTTCAAATGGATTTTTGACTCATTCTCAGTACTCTGCAATATTGAGACATGTATCGTCTGTAACAGGAGAATTGTACTATTCCTTGTAAAATATATACTAAATATATTCTAAACCTAAACTTGAATATATTTTACAGGGTGTACATCAGGAATTTTTATAGGTAGCTACTATTTTTCCTTCTGCTATCGGATACCCTTTGAAAAAGTCTTCTTTATCTTTCCTATTTTTTCCATGCAATTTTTTCGTGAAAAACGCTTCTAATCAGTTAGAATATGTAAAAATTGTGTCCATGATTATGCTACGGTTAAAATATTGGAAGATCAAGACTCGAATATCTACTGACCTATATTTGTTGAGTGTAGTATATGAAAATTGTGTCCATAAATAATACCTATTGCACTACATCTAGCCTATTAAATGTAACATATGAAAATTGTGTCCATGATTATACTTCTGTTAAAACATTGGAAGACCAAGACTCGAATAATATCTACTGCCCTATATCTACCCTGTTAAATGTAATATATAAAAAATTTTGTCCATGAATAATACTATTAGACTATATCTAACCTGTCAAATGTAATATATAAAAATTCTGCCCATGAATAATACCTATTGCCCTATATCTAACCTGTTCCTACGTGTCTGCAGTCGAGAGGTCGATTATCGAGTTCTCGAACAACCACGGAAACCCCCGTGTGCATACACATGCACCTGGATGAGTCAGTCCAGTGCTTTCAGACGGATTTCCATGGAAAAGCCTTCCGCCAACAGAGAAATTCAAGTTTATCGGTGCTTTCTCGCTTCATCGTTGTTTGCGATGTCGAAGATACGCACGTGTACACGTTTGAAAAACGTGAGTCATACCCACGGCCTTTATCGCGTTCACGAAAGCCATTTGCGCGTTCCTTCGACTCGAGTAGGTGCTCCCTCTTATCTGTCGATTTTTAATAATCACGCTTCATACTCGATCCCGTTTCAACCGCTTCTGTATCGATTCCACAGCGATCACAATCACCGGAGGTGATTGAATCGTAATTGTTCCCAATATTGGACACAAGCTACTTCGAAAGTATTTAAACTAATGAATTCGAGTAATCGAGCTCGATAAATACAACGGAAGGTAGGGTGAAACTTTGGACTTGCATTTTAAACAACAGAATACTCATTTTTATCTGTAATATCACGAGTCTACGCGAGACGAACAAAAGATACGTGACACGAACCGACTTTTGTTATTTCCTTTCTATTACTGTTGTTCTCGAGGAATAATTCCGATAATTTCGACTTAAATACACGAAAATTGAGAGCATTGACTAATGTATGTACTGATCTATAGCACGCGGTGGATCAACGAGAATAGATTTTCGCGTGATATTATTCCCCGTCGCATTAAATCGTTTCCACGCAGTCACAAAGACGAGATATCAAAGTTCTAAAGGTGGCTTTATCGGCGCATGTTACTCACGATATTTTAATGTTACGGCACGTACGACCACCTTGAATCATTCCTCGAGCGTCGTCAACGTGACCGAGTTTCCTGCTTTTCCGAGCGGCGACGCAAAACGGTTTCCACCTGACGTCCGCGGGAAATATGTAACGACGCGCGACGCAAGTGTACTGTAAACATTATATACGCGATAAAAGTTCGATGTGCCGTCGCTTAGAACGTGTGCATCGCACGCGATTCTCGAGACGAAAAGAAAGTCACGATCCCTGGGAGAACAAAAAAGTTATCGCTGGGAGGATGACTCGATATTCGCGAAATTCATCTGCGTTGCACGAAAAGTGCACGAAAGGACTTGAAAATGGTCGAATGAAGATGTTGGTTTTATTGGAGAGGAAAATATTAAAATACTACCTTTCGTTGATAAAATAATATTTTAGAGAAATTTTAGTAGAGCGAGGCATGATGTCAAAATTATTATCAAATACCACCAGAATAGTTTCTATTTTAAACAGTCTACTTTCTTAGAGTGGTCACAGCAAGAACAAATATAAATTGTAAAAAATAACACGAGAATATTAAAAAAAAAAAAAACATGATCTACCTTGTTCCTCTCTATTTAATATCTAACAAGCGAAACGGAGACTAAATACACAGTTCATTCGACGTCCACAATTCCACACGCACGCGACCATTTCACGCCCTGCACGTCGCTCACACGATTCGCAGCCATTCCCGAGTCGATTCAACCCCCTGATCGCTATTCAGGGCCACTTGATGCATTCCCTCCGACAAAAAGACAAAACGGAAAATACATGGAACGCGCATCGCCAAACAAAAAACGAATCTCTCACGCGAGTCAACGAGCCGCGCGCCGAGTTCTGGCGAGCGCTGTCGCCCCCGGGAACAATTAACGCCGAAGCGCGACCTGTTCTTAAATTTTGAACTCGGGACGAGTTGACAAAAAGAAATATGTCCCTCGAAAATAAAATATAAAAAAACGCGGGGGAAAGAAACACAATACATGCACAAATTTAAAACGCTACGACGTTTCATGAAAATTGTAAGTTGGCTGTTGCGGGCAAGTTCTAATTTGTTTACTACTTCCGTGCCCAATTTTTGTATGTATTTATGAAAAATTATTGAAAAGCAAATGCCTCTCTTATTATCTGTATTTAATAAAAATAATAAACAGACTTTTAAGTACGACTCTGTGGAATAGTTGAATTATTACTTTAATCTACTTCCTACTTTTGTTCCCAATTTCTACGTATATCTACGAGCAAGAATTTCCGACGAATAAATTGCAAACTGATCAAGCCTTAATGTCCTCTCCATTATCATTTCAGAATTCCAAATATAATTCTTTACAGGTTTCAACCACCCTCCCGTGAAACAATTAACACGAGCAGGGTTCATTCTTATATTCCACGTCGTCGAGTCGATATGCCGGGGCTCATTTTCCAGCTGGTCGACGCGATTCGCGGCTGAATCTCGCCTTTCCCCGTTTAATATTCACTGCGAGCTCGTCCATGGACAATGCGGTGCGTGCGTCCATAATTCACGGGCCAAAGGGTCGCCGATAAAAGGGCTAACAGAGCCCGCTAACGCGCGACACGCGCCCCTAATTTCGCACGCGCTCATTGTTTCTTGAAAGAAACCGCGAACACTGGTTCGAGGTGTCCGCTTCGCTTCGCCGCGGATTTCCGCGAGGCGTACCAGCGCCAGCGAGAGCGTCGCTCGATGGGCAGACTCTCGATTTAATTTCTGTCGGCCGATGGATTCTATCCGGGATTACCCGTTATTGCGTGTTCCATTTACACCGACTATTATATCGCTGAAAACTCTGCGCTCTATACAGGAACACGTAAATTCTTATCCGTGCACCGTCAAATAATGCGCGCGCTTTTGTGCGTTTCACGAGTGCTGGTTTGTGTGGAATGTTATTGGCTTCCGGTGAGAGGGAAATATTAAATTTTGACGCGAGAGCACTATTGCTAACGAAAAGAATGAATTTTATTTGCGTTTAATATATATCATCGATATTTGAACGAAGCATTTTAAATATGTTTGCGCGAATAACCAGGATTACTCGTATTTTTTTATTTTTTCGTAGCGAAAGAATAATTAAACTCGTAAATTACGGTGATAACCACCAGGGACCAGAAAGAGTGATGCGTTTTCATTGCGCCGTGTTTTCCACATAAATTTACCGAAAGCTTTTAACGGAAGCTGCGTCACTCGGTGTGTTTTTAATTTTACTACGTTTATTAAAATGTTTTACTAAAGCAACGCTCGTTACAATTAATTCTGGCGGTCTGCGATGACATTTTATGGGACCATGCGGCGAATTGAACCCTTTTTTAACGAATGCTCCGGTATGAAAATATCGCGACCGTATTTCCACGGTTTTTAAAATATCGAATCATTACGAAATCGAGAGAAACTTGTTAAAATTGTAATTAAACCCTTTTATCGCAGTCAAAACCATTTCCCGTTGCTGTAACGGAAGCCCCGATATCGAAATACTGCAGCAGAATTTCCACGGGTTTTTCAAATATCGGGTCGCTACAAAATACGGCCAGGAACTTGTTAAAATCGTAATTAATCCTTTACGCTAGTCCCTAGTATTCGCGGAACTGAGAAATACGTTTTAATTTTCGCGAACTAACGGCCGTAATGGGAGAGCTCCGAATGCCCGCCTCGAAATGAGACGGAAAAATTCATGACAACGGTGACAGAGGGTCGCGGGAACAATTTGCGATACCTTCGACGAGTCCGCGGCTCCAATTTTAAAATTACATCCATCCCGTTCCCGGTAATTCTCGCGAAACGTTGACGAACCATGCAGAACTCACCCCTGGGGGTATGCAGCTGTCAAAAAATCGTTCGGTCGCGATCAGTAAACGCTCGACTCCCCGAAAACGATCCCCGTTTTTGTCGGGCGAAACTAAAGCTGTCGGTTCGATGATCGCGCGCATTCCTCGCGACACGAGCACGGAAATCGTCGTCTCCTGGCCGATCACGGGTTTTTGGACGTACGTAAAAACCGTTGGCAGAGGAACGCGAGACCGAGGGACGATCGCGCTGGGATCAAACTGGTTCGCGAATGTATGCAAATAGAAATGTAATCTGGTGTCAGCGGCGCGACCAATAATGTCAATCAAACGCACTGGTGGCCGAAAGCCAACAATGGGGAATTGGCGAGCGAGTATATGGCCCAGAGCGAATATGCAGTATGTAAATGTTGTCATATCAATGGGGATCTGCATATGGATGCACGCCAGATATACCATAGCCAAACGCGGTGACACGCGCGCTTTGGCGACATGTGCACTTGGTTTAACCCGCCGCGACGGAACCTTCTCGTTTCTGTTCGTCGTTCGCCTCCTACCACCTCCGGCCACACCGAAGCCTTTATCGAAATCTTGCGAAATGTCGCTTTAAATAAAGCCTGATTACGGTAAACAAGCGTTTTCTCTCGATTTTATTAGTAACCTTTAAATTTAACCCTTAGATGCCCCAAGTTTCGATATCGGACTTTTAAATCGATTTGTACACTTGGCAATTGGTTTGATTTTAATATTTGCCTGTATGCATGTCACCAATGCATAATGTTCTTTTGAACAAAATATAAAAGAATAAACGTTAGCTGTCAAAATTGTTCAAATAATTAGTACATTGATTTTTTCAAATTTCATTTGGAAAATCAAGATTCTAAGGGTTAATATTGAATTCCTAAGTATTACTCGGTGAGTATTTACTTAGTAAATATATTTACATTGAGAGAAAGTGAGATAGATGTTTCACTATTTCATGATTTCTAGTTTCTTGTCAAACATTTATGCATCTAGAAATTATTGGGTTGCCCGGAAAGTCCATGTCCATTTTTGGTAGGTGGTACAGGTCTGAATGTATCGGAATGGTTGGAAACAAATAACATGTATACACCCCTCGACACGTTGATCGCCACGTTACCCATACCTACGTGCTTTTTACAGAAATAAAAATAAATTTTAATGAAATCCTTGAATTTCAATGAAGTTACGAATATAAATACCACGGATAAGTGTTTGATTATGTAGTTTCCAAAAGGATGTAAACAAAATTTAATCACAGTAGAAATTGTCAAGAGTATTATCCTGTTAATCTGGTGAAAAGGTGGAAGGTTTGTGGAACAAAATGATACCTATGTAATTCAATGAATATATATATATATATCAAAATTCAAGTATACCTTTGAATTTTTCTTAAAAATTGGCTCGAACTTCCTGGACAAGCCAATAAATTAGAAAACACAATAACGATTGGCGAAAGTTTGTACTCAATCACCTCACCTGTTCCAGTTGATTATTGACTATCTGTGGAGACGATTTGTTCTTATTAACGCTCGACGCTATAGGTTTCGTCGCAGACCGATTGCCAGCGTCTAATCTATGAGCCTAGCACGCGACAGCGTCTTACGGCCACCACGAGACTCGCAGAGGACGGCGTGTCGGACAGGCATCGGGGGTTGATTGGTTTGCGGTCGCATCCCTTAGTAATGAGGTCCGCAGATGGCACGTCTCAGGAAACCCATTAGGCCGATTCTAAACACCGGAACCACTCCGCCGTTGATCGATACAGATTAACCAGAGCGCGGAACCTCCGGAGACGGTCCGAAGATTATCGAAACAAATTGTCGACGATCATCGATCTTCGTAATCGAATGACAACTCGTCCCCGTGATACGGGTCAATCGACGGTGATCGCCAACTATGCTTGCACTCAACGACAGCCACCTTGTCTTCTCGGTTGATCGCTGCTGCCATTACTATTCGAGCATGTATGCTTCGTTTCGTGTCTAGGTTTTTCAGAAATCGACCATTTTTACATCTGCAAATAGAGGTAGAATGGAAAGTACGAGTCACCCTGTATTTGCAAACATTGAGAATAAATTATTAAACTATGTTCGCACCCATCTATAACTCGAACAAAATTCTGCCCCGTGGCTTCTGATTCGCGAATGGAAGGTCTTTTCTCCTCGAATGGAGATCAAGCTAGGTTGTGTCAGCGTCGCTGAAAAGATAGCTTGGTGGAACGTTGCGCAATGTTTCTAAACTTGAAACGTTAGCAGCGGTTCGTTGGAGATTACGATAACGATCTCGACCGTCTTAAAGTACGAAGTACTCCCTCGATAAGAGCAGAGAATTGTATGGCCACGATGGCGGCCGACTTCGTGTGTTCAGTGTTGCGAAATATTGCAAAAATCAGGTCTCCCGACCATGCTTGACTTGAGACGTATGGCCGATTGATCTGTCGGTGCAAATCAGTCGTTTTCGAACTTCTTGGCAGGAGACCTAAAAAGAAATGAAACTGTTAGCACTAAATTTATAGATAAAAATAATAGACGTTTTAACAGGATGATATGTTGCTCCTCTAGTTATCAGTTAGATGTTAAAAACGGCTCCTTTTACTGGACTATACAGAGCAGCCCGCTTTCAGCTTTCAGGAGACATATTCTAAAACGAAATTGAGATTGTCAATATGTGCGTCATATTATCAAAAATAGAAAAAACCATGAAACTAATATAATGTTACTCTATATAATTACTCTATTTCTTATATCTATAAACTGCTATCAAGTAGAATTTTTCACCGATAGTTGCTAATATTAAAAAGTGACTCAGATCAAAATCAGCTTGTATTCTTCAAATTTCAAGATAACGAGAGTAATGTACACAATGCAAGCGTGACGTTTCACTTATCACGAAAGTTCTACCACGTGAGTGTGATTCATTCTGGAGTACATCAGTGAATATTACACAGATTTGTGCAATAGTAATGACTGATTTCAAGTTTCATTCAACAGGATTCTACACACAGATTTGTCTTCGATCTTCTTCGATATTGCATTCCTCCGAAAGAGCTTCTAGAGTGAATCAACTAGTGGTTAAGTTTAATATCGATCCATTCTAATTTATTCTCAGTCGAGGTTGGCCAGCCGCTGTCCCATATTCAATTTATTTTCTATCCTTAATGCTCGCATTCACGTCTGAAAGAGGCAAGAACTATTTTTGCTTTAATAACAGAGGTGAAAGCAATCTTTAATGGAATTACGTCGCGAATAGAACGATTTATACTAATTATATCTTTCCGTGAGGTGCTGCGTAGTAATTGCTATGATTCAACAGTTTTAAATTGAATTAAAAACTTATTGAGAGCAATAAAAGTACGGCGCAAGTTGGCCACTAGGTGGCGAACCTTCTTCATCTTCGAGGTCGGCTTCGAGTTCTCTGACGCATGCGGGTGCAATAATTTCTCAGATTCATTTATTTTTGATTTTTGATTCTCACTTGAGGTGTAAATGAAACAAATTAAACTATAACGCACTGATGCAGTATACGCAAACGTAAATTTTCAATTTATATCTCCAGGAAGGAACGGAGACATGTCATACTTAAACTCCTAAATAATTTATTCTACCCATTAAACATGGGATACAATATCGCTCTATGATTTAAATTATAACTTATTATCATTATTATTATTATTATTATTATTATTATTTTAAGTCTTGCATCGCATTAAAGAATTAACTTGAAAACACCAGAGTATTTTCTAACGACGCGCTGAAAAGACCAACCGTTTCAACGTGATTTAATCAGCACTTACCGTAATCAATTCCCTTCGACCGTAAACGCGCGGCTGAAAACGGGATAGCAGGAAGAGGAATGAGACCAATTCGAACTACGCTCGAAGTATCACCCGAACGTCCGTTATACTTTCGGTGTGTTCACATTTATTCAATAATAAAAAAAATCAAGTACAATTATGGTACGGCGACACATAATGACACCGCCGCAATCAACGTTGCATAACGTTACGATATATCGATAACTATATAAAAGTGAAAAAATCTGTACAATGAAAGACATGCGGGTAGCGAAGAGATGCCCCCGTCCCTTTGCGAACTCCCAATGGTCGACGCCACGCCTCGCGAAGGGCGTCGTTTCGCTCCTACATTCCGTACGGAAACAAGAGTAGGACATCGCAGAGAGTTCGTAGAACGGAGAGGATGGAAAACGCAAGAGGCCTAAAAGTAGAGACGAAGTTACCGGGGGTTTTTTGGGCGTCGCGACGTCCTCGTTGGCGCCGCGTCGACCGACGGTCGGGCAGCGGACGCGAGAACAATTAATTCGTAGAAAAAGTAATCGACCACGGGGAGTGATAATAATTACAGAAACGTTAAGATTACAAGAATAATAATATTAATAATAATAATAATATTCAGATAATAATTCAATTGTATAATAGATAATAGAATAATAATAATAGATAATAATAATACACGTTCGCGTAGCACTTAAAATCATACTCAATAAAATTAATAACATAAAAAAATTGTCATAAACTAAAATCAAAAGTAATCAATAACGTATGATCCGTAGTGACTTAAATAACACAGCATCGTATGATCCGGCGACCCGTTCCGCCCGTTAACCGTTCGTCCCACGGACGCGATTACAGCGAAACGCCAAACGCTGAGACGGGCAAAATTTTTACTTCGAATAACAAATTCTTACTTTCATTCAACGAACAGCAGATAAAGGATTATCTGTCTTTCATCTATATTGGAATTTGGCCCATCTCGGTTCACGTAACTCGCGATTTTAGTGGGAGCGAATCGAAGCCGGAGGGGCCAACGATCACCGGGCGAACTGGAGGCCGTACGTTCGTTTAGAAGTAAAGAACCTCGACGGGAAACGAAGAACGAAAAGTTGAGATAGGTACAAAAAGCGGAAGAGACGCGCAGAAGAAGAAGTAAAGATAAATCGAATGAAGAAACTCGTTTAATATTCGTTTCGGAAAATCGAGAGAGTAGAAAACAAGAGCAGAATAAAAGAACCTTTCGATTCACCCTCCTGCCCTTCTCGAAGCAGTCGACTCGAATCAGACATGGGCATACGTATGTGAATGTTAAACTTTGCATCCGTTATTTCTCCGCTCCAAATTATATAGCCCAATCGGAAACAGCAATTTTGCCCACGTCTGTCTTGGATCGAGTCTTAGAAATGAAGAGGTGTTGGACGAGGGGGATGATGGAGATAGTGAAATGATCTCGAAGAGTGAGAAGGAGAGAACGAACGATAAGAAAAAAAAATAATGAGTCTTGTAGAAAACAAACAGTTTGATAGAAGAAGAAGAAAAAACAAAAGAAAAAAAAATAAATTAAAACGGTACCGCCTCATTTCTCGCTTACATTGTGACCAAAGGGGTGGCCTGTTACATAATACGATATACGCTTGTAAATAACATATCACGTGACCGCCGTACATCCTCCGTCATAATCACTCGCATCGGGACAGTCGTCAAGCGAATAAAACGCAAAACTTCTAAAAGGAAAGAGAGAGAGTAGTCCTTATTACACACACGTACATATACGAGTACAGTAGATAAAATTGTTTCAAGCACCTCAAGCGTTGTGCAACGGCTCGCATTCAGTTTCCCTCCTCATTTATTTGGTCGCTTCTTTGGATTGGTCAGCTGGACGAAATTTCATTTCAAAATATATATCTATATACTTGTATCCCTTTACGCGCGCTATCGGACGCCTCTAAGCATCGCACGATATAACGTATATATTTCTCTTCTGTGTCTTTCGTTCGCTGTTCAGTTCCTTCAATTTTTTTCCCATCGTTTAGCTTCAATGAACGCACGCTGTTTTCAACTCTCGTTTATTTACTTCGCGGCAGAAAAAAAGAAGGAAGAAAAATTAAGTGTGAACAAGTTTTCATATCTACGAGTCCAGACTCTATCACAAGGTGGCTGCGAGCTTTACAAACGGCTTGAGAGACGCCACACGCATACTTTTCTTTTTCTTTTTTTTTTTTCGTTCGTATCTACTTTCGATTTTCGTTTCGGTTATTTTCATTGTTTCGGCTTCTCCTTTCGTTTCGTTTCGCGAGATTTCCGTTGGAAAAGAACGACCCCTACTCCTCGCTTCGTCGCTGAGCACTCCAAATATCTTTGCTCTCGCGTCAGACGGATCTCAGAGATCGGCAATAGTATGTAATTCGAGCGATAAATGACTCGCGGTGTTTATTCGATCGAACTGTGCAATTCTCGTTTCTGAAATGTTCCATTCTCACTGTTCCGGAACGAAACCGGCAAATCCATTCGTGATAGTTCATTCGATCGAATAAATAAATATTCATTTGTGTACTCTTTTCGTTCTATGATCGAAACCCCACTCGTTATTCGAGATTTTATTTTACGTCGAAGCTCGTATCAAAACCTGTATCGAAACAGGTATCAAAACTTGCTAATCTCTGAAGGATCCAAGGATCCGCGCATCTTCCAAGCCCTCTCTCTCTCTCGCGCAATTAATGTTACGAACAGATCGCGGCGGTCTATATGGTCCACGGGACATTTGGCTACAGGTAACGTATTTTTTTCTGGCTTTTTTTTTGTGTTTTCGTTTAATACGCATTTTACGGATTACGAACATCGTGTCTTACTTTAAAGTGGAGCACATCAAACGGTTACACACAGTCGAATAAGTCGAATATTAATTAGACAGATACGGCCTCTCGGAAGTGACTCATCGTTTCTCGGTGAAGATACAAAGGTATGCCCTAAATGCAATGATCGTCGACCAATTGTTGCGTCGCTGCAAAGGAATTACTTCACCGGAACTAGGGCTGGGATCGCTCTGTCGAATCGTCGAATGTGATTCAAATATTTGAGTATATGATTCGATACAGTATTCGAATATCTGAGTACATAATTCGACACAATAATTGAATTGAGTTATATACAATTCAACTATACAAACAACACTCGAATATTTTGTACACTGTTCAGGTATCTGGATATCAACGACAATAGTACTCTAATTACGGGCGCGAACCCTCGACATCAAATACATATTCATACTATTCAAATAGCGTGTTTGTGGACTACAAATTAAATTCGTCGACCCCTCGGTGCCCGTTGTTTCTCGATACACACCAGTTTTCGGATTATTTCTACCGTTAACTACAATATCAACGCTACGTTTCTTCTGTTATGAATGATGTTTCAATGTTGACACAACTACTCATGTAATCAGAGATGGGCGCAACTATAATCGTCTCATACAACGATTTATTCGTTACGCTTATTCGATTGAGCAGTTATTCAGGTCTATTACTTACTAGTGAAATACATACTTTTACATTAACATCAAATTCCTACAAGTAGCACATAAACCGATACCTATTAATTTAATTCTTAGTCGAAATACGCAACTAGACAAGTATCTTGCCCATCTCTGCCCGTCCTCGTTGCAATTCCTCAATACGACCGTACAATACGACCTGCATTATATTTTCAATGAATCTCTAATCGTCCAATTCTGATTATATTCGTAACAGAACAAACTGATGTGCATTAGGAAATAATTAATCGTTGCAACTGCCTATAGTCACGAAGGGATGAAATCCTCACCGTTCTTAATCTACTTGAATAACAATATTCGAATGCTCTGGTATCCCGAATCAATTCGCGACTTTCGAATACCAATAGAAACGCTCGAGTAGTAAATCGCTCGAACGGGATTCCCAGCCCCGATCGAAACCAAGCTAGAATGGCGCCTGGCACGAGAATACGGACAACTCACTCGTCGATTTTCGTTTTTCTTTTTCTCTCTTCCGTTTCGTTTATTTCGAACACAAGGCATACAATAAATAAAACAAAACAAAAATAAAAATAAATATTAAATGGTTGAAAGTTCGTCGAAACATCCGAGTCACTTCGAGAGATACCGTTTTCAGCAAGCGAGCAAAATCGAATTGGAACGCCGACGCAGTTCTTCGGTTCTGCAAACGTGACGCTCAAACCGATCGCTCGAAAAATCGGTTCGAGCCGCTCGCTCCCGCTCAGACGAACGAAACTCGTGTTTAATTATGATTGGCACTAGGAATGCACAGTTAAGCTGAAGCGATGAATGAATCGCAGTACTCTTAAACGTTACATCTCGCTAATCGGCAGCACACATTCGGAACGAGACGCTCAACGGTCGATTACAGGTGTGTTCGTTTCTCTGCTCTGTGTGAGTTTTTCTTTCTCGTTTCACGTCTCTATGGCAAACCTAAACAGTCTGAGCAAATGAAAACCTCTCCCGTTGTCTTTTTTTTTTTTTTTTTTTATACGTCAATTATACTTCGATATAACATCCATGTCGGTGTCTCGTTGCGTCAGCGACAGGCAAAACTTTGCGGCTCGCGATATCACTTGGACGAGCCCTGTTATCCGTTCGTTGCAACATTCTTTTCCACGAATAAATGCGTAAATTTGTAAATGGGTGCGACCCATCGATGCACACATTTTTATCAATTTTGCCTATCACTGACACGCGTGTATATATGTATGTATAGAATACTCGTGTACGTGTAATCAGCTTTCTTATATAGTTTCACGTTTCTTTTCGTTAAATACATTCAAATACATTTTCATCTTCGTACCGCTATTCGAACCGGGGCTCCGGCAGTAAACGATCAAAAAAGACGGACTTTTCTTCGGCAAACGAATAAAATTCGCTACGGACGAATAAAAAATTCGAGCCCCGGTTTAAATACTGTCGGAAACATCAAGTTTATCAGCTACGGTGTATTTACGTTAATTTAATTACTGAGTGGGTAACAGAAGAAAATGAAACACAAAGCCGAGCCAAGCGTCGCTTCGCTCGAGGTCGAAGGTCCTCGTGGGAAAGATCTTTTCATTTCTTTTCAAAATTCAGACTTTCGGCCTCGATCGACGTTCCAACAATTTCTCTCCGCTGAATGGGATGGGCAGAATTTGATTATAATAAAGAGGCGACGAACAACGACCCTGCATAGCGACTCAATTAATCGAACACCTGCCAAACCGATTTTCAAAATATAATTTTTTGAAATATAACTTTATTGTAGTATTCAGAATCTAATTTCGCGTTGAATGAATTATGGATTTAAATTTTTGTATCTGACACTCGTGATTTATCCAGATAAGTATCGTGCCCATCCCCTAAAAAATTGTCGATGCGAAAGTAAACGGGCCTTCAAAAAGAGTACCAAACGGATTGTAAAAAAAAAAATGTAGAATCTCAATGTTTGGTCCGATAAATAGCTCTGCGCAGGCCCTCGTAACGAGGGTTGCATCCGAAACCTCTGACGCGAGATCTTAAAGATGGGCAGAATTTTATTCGAATAGTAGATGACGAATAAAAACAGCACACAGCGATTCATTTGCAAATTTAATCCAGTTTCCTATCCAATCGTTCAACGCGAGGTGTAACTTCATTCCGTAGCTCATATTTTAATTAAGTATCACTCGTGTCGACAGCCTTGAGGTATTTATCTTTTGTGAATGCTTCAAGGCTATCGATACGAATTTTCTTTTTTTTTTTTAATTTATATGTACAAATTTTTATCTCCATTCATTTATTCGAAATTCGTATCCTGATAAGATTTCTGCCCATCTCAGCGAGATACAATGATTACTAATAATGAACTATCGATAGCGAGAGGCTCGCCGGGTCGGATGTATGAAGCGCAGAACGCGCACCACAATCAATCTTAATTACCCTAAACATGGCTTGTATCGATAATTATCCACATCGAGCAGCGACTTCGACGTTCCTACTTTAACATCTCATATTCATCTTTAATAAAAATATTCGGGGGTGGCGATCGAGAGCGAGCGTCGATGCAATCTGTTTCTCGAATCTGGACTTCGATGTGGGCAAAATTTCATTAGAATAACGAACGAACGAACGAAACAAATCCACAACAATCTATTCATTTCGATCTAAATTCATCGTAAGTAAATACTACAATTGTTTTATATAAATTTCATTTCTACTTGCTGCTCCGAAAACAACTTCTCCTATCGAAGACTATCAAGAATAAACGAAGAATTCTTCGGGAAGGGTTTCCTTTTGTTAACAACAAATTCTAATCTTTGCACGACGAACGAAAGAGTGTATCGTTTGTCCACTGACAATTTTTTCACCTAGATTTTGCCCATCGTTGAGAAATACCAGGGATTGGATAAAGAGAAGAAAGACGGTTGAAAAGAAACATTGAAAAACAAGAGAAACAGTGATCGACTCGCTTGATCGACGTGCAATCCACCTGATAGAGATCATATGAAAGTACGATTACGAGCTATAATATCGCGCACTCGTTTAAAACGAATAGAAAGCTCGAGGGGTTGGCTTGGGGCTTTCGAAACGGAACGAGACTAAAGATAAAAAAGCGAGAGATTCGCTCGACACGCTCGATTCGAACGGGTTTGCCTCTGCGCGGGTGGGTCTTTCTCTTCTTTATTCTCAGTTGGTGGGTCGGGTCTCGGGTGGGGGGTACATTACGATATTCAATACGATTATTCGTTACGATAATCAGATATTTCATTAATAATTACGAAATCACAGTAATGCTTTGAGGCGCGGGGATCTCGGACGAGCGGGCTGCTTTTCGATCCACGATTGGTCACTTCCGGAAAAGTTAGGCTTTCCCTTTCCTTTCCTTTCGATCAATGGAGATGAATGATTTCTATTAGCTCTTTGGATTACGTGACTCGAGGTAAATCATTCCAATTAACCCTCTGTTTCAGCGACCTGATAACTTTTTCACGAATTTCTAGGCCAACTTCGTAATTGATTATTTGACGAATTCTTGAATGAACATCTAAACGAATTTCGTGACAGAATCATAAAATTTTTGCATCGGCATTCATAGAGGAGAAAGAATTCTACTAAAAGCGTCACTTTTGCCTCCGTTAATTATTTTCTCTCGTTCGAAGCTATTCAAATTGTTATGTTAGAAACGCAAGTATTATATTCTAATTTGCGAATAATAATCCTCGATTGAGCACGTTGGTCAGAGGGTTAACAGTTACTTCGTCCAGTTCTGCGTTTATCTAAACGATGTTAATTTCGCGTCACAGCCTGCCCCCCACGATCCACATAGTCACAGTTTCAGCTTTTTTTTATTCTAGCCTCGGCTGTCGTTCTCCGATCTTCGTCAATCTCAATCGATGGATCGTCTCTGAACAAGAAACACATCCTTCGTCATTACTAATTCGCGTTCTCGGACTCGCACTTTCGAGATATACGACTACCGGTATAATTTTACAGTACGCGCACGGTACGCCTCGAATACAGCATTTCGATAACAATATATACATACATACATACATATATATTATTATCCAAATATACCATTTAAAAAATATATATATAAGTGTTTTCCATTATATATATAGAATTTTTACTCATATTTATTTATATTATTAATACGCTTTCAATTATGGCTGACTACAAGGCTACGTAAAAAAAAAAAAAAAAAAAATGCTCCTACAGGGTCTCATCGTTTCTAAAGCATGGTAAAGGTAAACCGAAAAACGAAACGAACAGAGGCTACTAAATCGCAAATAGAGAAAAAAGGAGAAACATCGAAATAAGATTTGGGAGACGGGAGGGGGGGTGGGGGTGAGGAGTACATAGAGAATTCTCTCTCTCTCTCTCACTTTCTCACTCTTTCTCTCACTCTTTCTCTCTCTTCCTTTCCTTTGGTGGGAATGCTATTTAATAATATAAACTTTCGTGTAAACGAGCCCCCGTTTAAGGCTGGCTCGTCACGATGCCAATGGCAATTACTATCTTATTTGATCACAATTTTACGACGATTCTGCTCACTCTCGCGTTTACCCCCTCCTCGGGTAAATAGAGAGGAGAGAAGAAAACTCGGTCGAAACATAAGAGATTCTAAAACGACGAAAGGACGGAGACAAGTTGCTGCTTGAACCCCACAGAAAAATCTGTCCGACGAGGAGGTTAGACACGAGGGAACCGAAAACAGCGTTAGAAACTTTGGAATATCTCGTTGAATACAATAAACGCACGACAGTAATCCATCGTTCGATAAAATTACGATGAACGGAATTCGAACCAAGCGGAAATCGGTAAACCCCCTTCAGACCACGTGAAAACAGATGATCGCATGAATTTTACTTTGTGCATGTTCGAAATTAAATAAAGAATACTGTATGTTCGACGAATGGTCTCTGTGTTCGTTTTCGTTATCATCATATTTTTTAGTATGTATTAAAATATTCGTCTGGATGTTTTAAAATTGACTTCTACTTTATCGCAATGTACTTTTGGAAAAATAATAATTTTCCACCATTATCAGAGACAGAGCTACCGATCAAGATTAAAGGTAAAATTCTACGGCTGTTACATATAATTTGCGCTATTTGCCGAAGCCGAAAAACGAATCGGATCTGAAGGGGACGAACGTGAAAAGAAGGTACGAACGATTCGCCGAAGGGCTTACTTAAAAGTTATAAATCTTCGTATCACAAAGCCGAACCGGGAAACGCAAATGGAGAATGGCTCACCGCAGAACTTGTGCTCCCCAGAAATACGTCTATTTCTGACGACGAGAGAAGTATTCTCGTAAAATAATACGCTAGTCTAGTACGTTAACTACGTGAACATCTCTAGTAATTCGTCCGTCGATATCGTTTCGAGATTCGCGGCGACGATTGAAAACACGGTTCGTAAAGACTTTTCCCCCTTTTATTTTTTTTATTTTATTTTATTTTTTTTTTGTTACCTTAATTCGATTATCGGATACTCTACGTTGCTATTTCTTATATCTGGAGTAACTAGTTGGACGATCTATACTGATTCTATGGAACGTCGGTCTCTACGGCGAGTACCGAGTTTAGAAAACGTTGACTCGAAAGGAAAAGAGCAGAAAAACGGAAAAACGCGTGCGTGCGTGCGTGCCTCCTCAAAGAAGCACTGTTTATTTAGGGGGCTGACCAGGGTTTCACTTAAACGCAACCTTAACCGCATTTAAGTTTATATATATATTTTTTTTTTTATCTTTAAGATTAATGTCAGTAACATACTCTTCGCGAAAAATAGACAATTAGACACATATACAGATATATGTGTTCCCTATTAATAAATATTATTACTTTCTATACACTGGAATACTTCGACGGAGATACGTCGCGTAATCTTATCCGTTATTTTAAGTGGAAGAGGCAGAGGCAAACAAACAAAAATAAAAAATAATAATAATTATTATAGTAGTAGTAGTAGTAGTAGTATTAATAATGATAATAATAATAATAATAATATAGCGATAATAATAATAATGAAGATCGTAATAAAAAAAAAAAATAATATTAATAATTAAAAGAGAAGTCTTTACTCGGGAGACAGAGACAGATAGAGAGACAGATAGAACGGTCCACGGGAATATAGTATTCGTATCGACAGCCTTATGATGATTTTGGTTTCATCCCGTCGGGGAACCCGTCGTGACGGGGAACCCGGACAGGGACACACACTATCCTTTATTTATAAATTCCTCTTCGAAATTCTAAGAACGTTCTCGGCACGCGAGACTCCTGTTCCGAGTCGCGAACATGAACAACGACGGAGACCTAAATACTCTAATACGCGATATCAAAACGTTTAATTACAGATTCGCAAGGATCGACGAGTAACAAACAAAAGCAAAAGAAAAAAAAAGAAAAGAAAAGAAGAAGATGACGAATTAAGAAACGGAAGAACGTAGACGAGAAGGCGAAGAGAAAGGTCGAAAATTTCTCGATGGTGAGTCGAACAAGATGAAATGGGAGAGGTGAGAAGCGAAAAGGGACGTCGATTGGAGGGAAGACCGATGAGAGTAAGCGAAAAACAGGGTAAAGAAGCGAAAGAATCGGCAGACGGAGGCAAGAGAGTCAGAGAAAGAGCGACACGCGGGAGAAAAGGGTTGAAAACCCATCTTGTTCCAGCGTGCCGTGAAAGGCGTCCTTCGTGGACGAGGCCGCCACTAAGAGCTAAGCTACCGGAGATCATTAAGAAAACTGTCCACGGGAGTCGCAGCGAGCCAATTAAGATGCTGCGATCCTCGACCTATCGATTATCTACTTTAATTATAAACGTCGACTTATTACTGAATTTTATTATTTTTAGTTTAAATCCTCTATACAATACGGTTTTACTGCTCGTTACTACCTGCTCGAATCGCGCATCGAACGTCTTCTCTTTTCACTTATTTTTTCATTTTTTTTTCATTTTTTTTTTTTTTTTTTATGGAATACACTGAGAAAACTCCCTCCCGCGAAATACTATCTATGTACAAACGACTCAACCGCCACCATGGACGCCTAGCGATCCCGATCCTAGTCCACGATCGCGCACTCATTCAACGGGACCACTGTTGGGAACTGAGAGGAGCGAACCTAGCTGGCCATTGACAAGAATAGTCAAATCTAGCTAACTGCAGGTCGATTTTTACGAAACTTCGTGCACAGATATTTTGTTACATGCGGATATATTTTGAAGGGGTGAAAATCACCCTTGGAGTAGTGAACGAAGCACATTGGTTATAATTCAATTATAAATATTATTTTGCTCGAGAAATCCGAATGTAAGACTGCAATCTTAAAAGGAATCTTACAATAAATGTAGTAACTTTAATTTTAGAGAAATGCTTGTTCAATGCATTTTTTTTAACTGTCTCTAAATATTTAGAAAATTAGATATTTTTTTAATTTCCTTTAATTTTTGTAATAGCCAATCTAACAGTGGTGCGATTTTTTATTTCCAACTTAGGATAGAGGATAGTTTTCACCAACCTAAACATGAATATTTATCGATTACGAAAAACATGTGTCTATGCATGTTTCATCCATGCACCAAGTTTTATAAAAATCAGAGATCATAGAGATATACGTTAGAGACGAGAGCCGTTGTCCTTACCTGGTGGCACCACCTCAGGTCCCATCGCATCAGCTTCCAACATTACAGGCATGCGTTCACGTGACTTAAAATCGTGGCATTTTTCAGTCGTGACAGAGGGACATCTTTTGCTGATGTCTACACGCAGTTTTCTAACACATTCGTCACCATCTAAAGTGAAAGCATATCTAACGTACAATAATGCGAATTCTGACGAGAGGCAAAGTATTAAGACAGAATAAAATAAATAAAACATATGTAGATCTGAAAATGAAAAAAAAAAACTATCTATAATTAATTACTTTTCCATGTTCCGATATTTAAAAAATACTCGCGAAGTATACTCATGAAGATACGAATAGTATAATATTATTCCAAGGATCGAAGCTGTCAAATAATTAATATAAAAAATCAAATTTGATTTCGTGTTACCTGAGAATCGATCAGAATCCTAAGACAACGTGACATCCAAGGCAGCGAATATCACCTCTGTCAAACCGATAAAAGCAACGATTTAATACCACGCGAGGACGCAGCCCAAGTACCCAAAAATCGAGAAGTCGATCTGACATCGAGCCTCGAACACCTCGATCTCGGAGTTCTTGTCGAACCTTCCCCGTTGAACGCTTCAACAGCGAGAAGAATTTCGACGACCTTCCACGGTCGAGCATGTGGTCCAATCCACGTTAACCCTACCTTTCGGACATCGCGCACCTTTCGACCGTTCGCGAGACGACGTGGCACGGCGTCATTATATCTCAGATAGAGTTCTGCTAGCCCGTAGCGGCTAGGTAATCGCGTTATCTACAAGCACGTCGATATACTTCCTACCGACGGCAACGGGACAGATAGGTGTTTCCTCGAAACAAGAAAATAAATGACGATGGAAAAGAATCGTGAGAAAGAACGAACAGCAATAAAACGGAGATAAGAATAACGACGCTCTATCTGTCCCGTTCCCGCAATCACACTACTTTATTTAATTCTCTTTATTTTATATCCGTAATGAGATCAACATTTGATTATTCGGTTATATAGATATCCTCTTTGGATATTATTTTGGATGCTCCCCCTCACCTAAAGACCCGCGTCGCGACCCGATCGCCACCCTTGAACCTCGATTACCTGACGATCGTCGCCTACCCTGCGACAGGAAGCCGAACGATCGGTCGAAACGTCGGTTTCGATGATGATTCCGCTGCGATCGAGACTGCACGCGGACTCGCCCCAGACTGCGTCTCGCGTCGATCGACCTTTCAGCGCTCGAATCGCGATAGATCGCGAACAAGGAGCCTTTAGGTCTTGCGAGCGAAGGAATCGACCCCAGGGGAAATGTTTCCAGAAACGACACTCTCAGTCGCTACTTTCGTCAAAATGCTGTTGGACCCCCGAATATCTGGGCTTCCTGATTGAGGCGGTAATTTGCAAAATTTGGTTAGATTCGAATCGTTAAAGAGCAAATAAAGAACGAAACGTTTGCTTCTAGAATAAAAAGATGGGGTTGATATTCTTTCGATCGAGTTCACGTTCGGATAGGCTATCATAAATTTGGTATCAATTTTAAATTTAGTATCGAATCATAGAGTTAATAAAGACTTTCGTTCGTTGTTTAGAATTTTTCAGAGTATTTAGCCAGTGTGTTTAGGGAGAGCACGCTCGTGCCATCGACTAGCGAGTATGGCGAAGAACCCCGTCAACGAAAATGCATGGGCCTAGCCGGACCGCTTAACGACATTAGGACAATGCTTTTAACCGCCTCTGCAGGTCCCCCACCAACACAGTTGGATCGTCGCAAGATCGGTGACACGAGCGAAACCTCGAACCTACGGGTCGACTCTGACGGGAGGTTCCCTCGAGTCGATTCCTTCCCTCGCGGATCGGATGGGACCGACGACGAGGATCGCGCTTTCGATCGTCCCTAGGTCAGAGCAACCGACGATCGCAGCGATCGTTGTTCCTCGATCATCGATGCGCTTATAGGAAACATCAAATGGTAATTGGCATCAGGTAATAGTGACTCTGGGACGGGCGAGTAGCCGACGCGTTCCCGTTTTCATCGTCCTCGTCGTCGGTCATGCCTCTGTACCTAACTTCGCCTGTGGCACCTTCGCCGTATTCTTCGTCTTCTTCGTCGTCCTCGTCCGTCTCGCAGTCCGAACAGTCACACTCTAAGGGCCAGAGGCGAAACGGCACGAGTGCAATCTCGACCGCAAGGCGCATAATGCATATACACACAGAAAATACGTAATCGAAATGAAGATCTTGTCCATTCTCGGCGCGACAAGACGTCCTCCCGCGCAAATCGTTCGAGTCAGCCACGGATGGCGTTCGAACGTCACATTCGCCCGCGACTCCTTCGGCCGTGGCAGAGATCTTCGAAGAACCTCCTTTACAACCTTGAAGAGGATTCCCCGAAGTGCTGGAAGGACCTGCCGGCCCACCAGGCGACTCGTCGTCGCGACGGCCGTTCAGGGTGCCGTTCCAGGCGTCGATCACCACACTTCTGGCTCTGGCATCGTCTTCGTCGCCGGTGACGACGATACGATGGGACTCCAACATCTATCGCAGACGCGACACCAGCCTCCAGCCGAGGTAAAGAGCCACTGTCGTCCACAGAGTCTCGCGGAGCGGCGCCGGAATCAACAACGACAGGATGCTGTCCGTGGATCCGCCGGTGTTGGTGGTGTTCGCGAATCCGGAGTTCAACGCTGGCAGTCGAGACTTCTCAATTTCGGCGGCCTGGAACACGTAAGGTGAAGTGATTCTGTCAGTATGAGTCAGAGGATAATTCGATAAATGGGGATATTTCTCAACTGAGAAGAAAGATTCGATCTAATGGAACTTAATCAACAATCAGAGTTGAAAAGTGCTTTGAGATTGCGAAAGATCAACACTGCGGAGAAGAAGATTACTTGTAAAAACGTAGCGTAAATTAATGCAGGATGTCACAATGCATTATTTTTCTCAACACTCTCACTGTCAAATGTTGCATTTATAATCATCCCCCAGCTGTAACAGTCACGTGGGAAGCTGTGGTACGAATAGGATCTCATTCTCAAGACAATGTTCGATAATCCCTTGGAATCCGTGAGTATTCAGTTATCAACTACTACAACCCAGTAATAAATATTTATAAAACTTTGGATCGTTGAATATAATACTACTCGAGCAAGCTCCGCCAAAGAAAACCTCGTTACCAACTCCCGAGGTTTCCCCTCTTGAAATCCAGTTTTCGCGATTCTTCCGCGAAGATTTGTCGAAGGCTTGTCGTGCTTCTCGAAGCAAGAGTCGGAGGAGGTGAAACGGGGAATGGGAAAAGAGGAGAGAACGGGGCTAAGGCTCCTAATTGGGAGTGTCCTAATTGGACGGAATTACCGTCGATTCGACGCTCCTTGCGGCTAAGCCTCGGGGCGCGGAGAAAGCATCACGGTCTTTTTATCGAGTTCCCTTATCCCTTCGAATTTACACGAGAAGACGATACGCTCGAGGGGAACGGTGGCGCGCGATTAAGGTCCATCGTGACCCCCCTACGAAGAGTCGTGCCACCCGCGCGAAACACAAATCGAAAGCCAGCGCATTAATGCCGGTTAATTGTCAATTAATTTCCACTTTGAAGAACTCAATTCTCCTCGAGGATCGCCTGCCACCCCCTCGCCCCCGGACAAAAGGCCTTCGATTGTGACTTCGGCGAACGATTCATTATCCAATTAGTCATTAAGGACGAAATCGGCTCGAAGGTTATCGATATCGCCCGCGATTCGATCGCTACAGGAGTTACCAACTCGTCGAGGGGCAAGTTGAGCTCGAGTCCACTCGTTACGATATTTAATCGTATCGAACAGTCCCTTGGCCTCTTGCCTGAACTCGAAGGGTAATGTTGCTTGAAACGATGAAGACTATGGATGAATGGCGAGCGTCTTCATCAAAGTCCAGGGATCTTATTTAAATAAATTTAGAAGCATTATATCCACTCTTTACAAAATTAAACCTCGATGAGATCCCTGAACTTGGTGAAATAATATCGTCCATGTCTCTTAGTCTCATTCGATGTAGCAGTAAAATAAACGAAAATTGTGCTCCAACAACTCGATAAATAAAATACTCGAAGATGATTGCCTAGACATATACCCTACCTAGCCCACCCCATCTTGTTAAAAACAATCAGGTGTATCGAAGAATGTCAAGAACCAACGTTCCTCTTCGGCTATTTCTGCCTCGTCCAAGCAGACTATAGTTGGGAAACACTGGTCTAGCCGATAAGCTGGTGCCAGTAATATTCCCCGCGAGCAATAGTCTCGTATCTGCTCTCGCGTGTTTCTCCCGTGGCTAGGGTCCGTTCTCTTTGTTTCCTCGATCACACCCCCGGGTTCAGGCGCGACTTCCGATCCTCGTTTCGTCTTAATCCACTCGTGGTTGCCGGACGTGCAATAATAAACGTCGTGAAACGGGGAAAGCTCAATCTCCGAGCAGAGGCTTTTATGGGGTTGGCCATAATATCTGGTCATTGTCGGGTTCGATCCACACCCCCGCGCGACCACTCCTTGGTTTCCCGCGCGTGTGTGGACACAGGAGAGAAAAACACTCGAGAGACGCGCGAGAGAAGAGATTACGCGCCGAGACCTCGAGGGCGGAGGCAAGAGAGCAGAGGAAAGCGTCACATTAAGAAAGAATTATGGTCCATGGACTCTTCTCGTGGGAGTCCTCCTCGTCAATTAATACCGGCCCTTTCTTCTCGCCTCCACTCGCGGTTCCTTGTCTCTTCGACGAATCCCCGTACCAGTTCACGCTTTATGCGATTCATCGAGGAAACAGGGTATCGCCTCGAGCTCATAACGCTTCATCTAGAACAGGTTATTCCACAAGAAGAATACTGTCCTCTAGAATATGGAAGAGTTGTTTCTTTGGGGTCGTCGTTTTGATTTCTTTCGTTTTAATCTAGTGGCGGGAGCTAGGCTTCACCGATAGCTTTGCTCTATGAAAAAATGTTTCATTAGATTCTAATTTAAATATTTGAAATTCGAAACACGAGGACTTTGTCAGTCGTGTCTTGTCTCAAATAATAGAAGCTAACGTTCTTGAATCTGGAGCGAAGAAATATTCCAAGACCTAGAGCTGACGTTTCGCTAACGAAACATTACTTTCACTCTTTAATATCAAAAAGAACGATAGAGAAATGTAGAAACGAGTCCAGACGGAGAATTTTGCTACGGGTCAAAAATGACCCGCCATCTTCTTGCGCCCTACCGAGTCCTCCTGTTAGGCGATCATTTCACGCGTCTCGAGCGTTTATCGAGCCACCTGCGAGACTTTCTCTCTTGACGCTAGGCGTATGAAAAGCCGACGGTCGGGTTTTATTGCTCGAGGCCCGGAAGAGAACGCCCGCTTGGGCAACTCGCGCGGTTTCGCTCGCGCCTCGTCGGCGGTAAACGTGAAATTTATGCGCGACCTGGTCGCGGGAATTACGTTGTCGGAGTTCACCAGTGTTGGTAAATTTTAATTGTTCGGGACGGGGCGAGGAATTGCTCAAGAAGCTGGACACCAGATTGCTGCAGGCTGACGTTTTTCGTCTTCATGGTTCGCTACTTGCGATATATTGCTGATCGATTCGATATATCAGTGAAATGAAACCATGGGGCTTCGATAAGCAAAATATTTGGTGTGTGTGAGAATTTAATGACGGATTTTGGAAGGTAGCTGAACATTATTTCCAAGTTGTACTTTGGAATGAGATAAACGTTAAGAGACATTTGAGAAATAATTAGAATTCAGATTAATTGGTGCAGATACAAATTTTTTTCAGCTTCGCTCTGAAACCTATCTAGCAGACTTAATTTTCCCAAAAATTTTGTCAAAACATTTTGGAATTTATAGAGTAAAACGAAACCCAACGAGGCCAGATATGTTCGAGTAAAAAATCAATATTTCTGCCGCTAATGAATAATTCCTCCTCTCGAGTAATAAAAAAAAAAAAAACTGGATCGAGGACATCCATGCACTTCATATTGGACCCATATTTTAAAAGGATATGGACAACTTTGACCCCGTCACAAATTAATCGTCTATTTTCTGGTCTACCATTTATGCAACTGTAGCTTCGTTCTCGATTCAAACTCTCGCCTGCGCGTTCGTAATTGGAGTACCGTTTGGAAATATTCTTGACAACAGTCGAACCGAGTAGCAGGTAAAATTTCGTTGAGAAAAATTGTATTGTGCTGCGAGAAACGAAAAGTAAGCAGCGAAGTAGCAACTCGCTCCTAAATCTTACAACATACAGAATCTTACGACACGCGGATTGGCTTGGTGAATGACTGAACGACTGCTTTGCCGATTAACCCTTAGACGCTCGCCGATATTTCGCCAGGTGTGGTAATTGCTAGGAAACTTAGGCGATCGATCGTGACCGGCTATTAATAATGTTTCAATTCCACTCGCGACTTACTAATGGCAGCGCAAGGCTGCATTAAGTAGATAAACCTATGGTTAATGCTTTCTTCGACAACTGGCACCGATATGTCTGCAAAAAAACATGCTTATCTAACCAGAGGGATTATAAACTCGAGAGTAAGTTGAATGTTTGCTTTGTAGCAATAGTAATTATAATTCACGATCGCTGAGGTCTAATAAAGTTTTGTCTCGACGTTTTCCAAGGGAAGAATTTTCAGCAATCGAGAGGCTAGGTGTGGAAACGTGACAATTTAACGAAGCTAAGGTTGATATAGGTTAGTACAAGTACGATAACGGATGTGAGGACGCAAGGACGAGTGGATAATAATTCCAAATCAACTCCACTTCTGAAATTAATTAACACAGAGACTGCCATCCGCGTTTTTCACGTCTAGGGTTATCGTGATGTGAAAAATAAAAGAATTCAGTAATTCATCGAGTCACTGCTACTTTCTGACGATCCAAAATCGTTCAAAGCAACGTTAATAAATAAACACAGTTGTCTGATCCTCTCTATAGCACAAAGCAATAATAAGTCTAGCGGTGCACACGAAACGAGCACCTAAAACCTGGGTTGTGGATCGTTTTAACAAAGCTTGCTCGAGTTGCAGCGATTATGAATAATAAAAATCCCGGCAATTACGCGTACTCCTCGCGATAGCCATTACCCTCCAGGTGTGTACGGTGCGCGGCAACGACGGGAAGGATAAATAAATGCCCCTCTTGTATCTCCGTTGGAAGGCAGGCAACAGCTCGCGACTACTGGAAGCCAGGAGGGATTATTGTGCAACGTAATTGCGCTGCTCGGCGTGGAAACGACTGATCGAGCAGTCGCGTTTCGTCGAGCCGCGTAAGAAAAAGCCAATGGAAAACGGAGGTTTGCGGTCGGGACACCGAGCCGAGCTTGGCCAGCAAATACGCAACCGTGGAACAACAACGAACGATAAAATCCGCGGTTCGACCTGGTAGCGTGCCAGTCATCTAGAAGGAAGATGGAAATTTCCCAACTTTTTCCGCGGTGTGGACCAACTGGGCCCTTGACCTGATAGGTCAAGGTTTGGAAGAAATCGTAGATGATACTTTTAGCAGCCAAAGAAATTTTGATGACGAGTGATTTGAATATAGAAAAGAAGTATGAATTTTTTGACGTTAGGCAGAGGAGGCTTAATTAAGAAACTCTTATAATCTTTGTGTCAACGAACATCAGTTTCATCGTGAAATAAAGAAATACCTATGTTCCTTCTTGATATACAAGAGCAAACTATCAGAGCTGTTAAACATTTGACAACGCCTACAACCTGTTTCTTGAAGTCCCCGTGTGTCTAAATCACCAAGAAAAAATAAACAAAGAGTAAAACTATTATCAAATAAATAAAGAAAAATCTTTCAATATCCACTACCGTCTTCCTCGGAGATACCTGGGAACGGGACTCGGCGACAACCGCTGCAACAAGCCTTAAAATCCCAGATCGTCGAAGAAACAAGCGACTTTCTTGCGAAGGAAGAAAAGTCGAGGCTTCTTGCCTCCACGGCCAAGGGATCCGTTACGCTACCGAGTGGCTGGCGTCTAATGTATCAATTTGCGCGTCGGCCGATCGTTTAAATAACTGATAAATGTCGGCGGAACGTTTCATTAGCCGCGAGCCCGGGCAAATTGCTCCCCCGTTCGCGGAAATCTGTTGCACCAGCCAGGAGGAATATTTTATCCTGTCCGCGGCGCGGGCAATTTTCTGCCCGTCGCTACAAATGGGTTTCGTTCAGCTTCGCGGAAAAAGAAGAGGCAACGCACCCGCGCGCATGGAGCTGGGATGTCCGATCCCCCTCGACGAGAGTTTGCCGCGAGTTTTTCTTTGAGACTGAAAGAAGCCTCGTGGATTTCTCGAAACGAGCACGCATCGAGGTTCTTTGGCCCGTTTCGCCTCCTGGGACGCCCTTTAACGTCGCTTCTCGGAACGTATCTCTGCGAGAATTCGGGAAATACTTGGCAATCGTTGCCTTTTGTGCGACTCGACATGCAGATAAAGGCTTGAAAATATTTGATAGAAGGCTAACTTCTATCTCAAGTCGGCTGTATTCTATATAGGAATATTTTCGAAACTTTCTTAATCCGAAGAATGTTATTTAAATTCTTTACTTTACATGTGAACTGACTACTTTCTTCTATTACGATTTCCTTTCGATACCCAATCAATTCTCTAAATCTTCTAAACGGATACCTCAACGACAAATGAAGTCGTTACGATACTACGATACTTCAGAACGTGCAGGATCTTCCTGAATCTCTGCGACGAAGATCACGGCAAGGTTCGCGAGTCGAGTGCGAGAAGAGAATCGCAAGCGAGTAGGATAGGAGGCGAGAGAAAGGGGGCCTACGATTGCACGAGATAATTGAAGATAATTTTCTCGGCCCGTGGCCACGGCTCGTGCTGCCATGCCCACTTAACTTTCACGTAAGGGGATGTGACCACTTAGCCGTTACATGCTCGCTTGCTCTCCATGCATATGTAAAGCGGTGGCTTCCCATGACGAATGGGGAAAGACGGGAATTCGCGGTCGTAACTTACGCACGACGACGTGTTCCACGATCGACCTAGCCTAAAGCTCGTAGCGAGATATCAGGGAATATAATATAAGACACTAAACTGAAAACACCTGTTATGGACCAAACAACGGACTTCACCTCACCTATGACTTGGGGATTTCTTTATTGAGACTTGGATGGTGGTTTCCATCTGTATTACTTTTGAGAAGATTACACGTAATATCTATTCGAATAGTTTTCTTCCCTTAGGTGTGAATATGAGTACATAAACCAACAGAGAGGCTTACAAGTGTATGATTTTAAGAGCTTTCAATCTAGAATTACAATATCGTACGTCGACGCTTGTTTATTTTTTCTTGGTGATTTAGACAGATGAGGACTTCAAGAAACAGGGTGCAGGCAATATCGCCCATTAAATGGCTAATCTTCCTGCTTAATGCACTATCCGTATCACCATCTTCAAGTACAAAGGTGATTAGATCCACAAAAATAGAATGAAAATAAGTATCCTAGATACCATTAAATTAAATGAAACAATTTGAAGAAACACTTGAACAAGGGACAATGAACACCATAGGACAAGGTGTTCGTCCCTTAACAAAGTACGTCGAGGATGCTGCACAACCCAAGAACTCTCAAATCCAGCGACTAACAGACATAAAATTGGCGATAAAACACCCAGCAATAATAGCTTCCATTCCAATTCTCTATAAAGCGACGCTAACGCCAAGCTCCGACTTTACGATCCTCCCGTCTGACGTCTTCGGGAAGACAACTGCGTAACACAAATATATAAAAGTAGAAGAGAGGAGGAATCAGGGTAGAGAGAGGAATTCGTGTTAACGTCCCAAAGTCCACGAAACAGAGCACATCTCTCTCTCTCTCTCTCTCTCTCTCGACCATCAGCGGATTAATCTGACACTTCGATTCCCCCAGAGGGAGGAACGCAAACAGGAGGAGAGGCCCGTAGAGACAATCCCAGCGAGAATTCGCCACGATTCGTATTATCAACAAGCCGCTCCTCGAGTTACCAAGCTCGAAGAGCCGATCGGTATCCGATCTCTGATGAGAGCGGAGGCGAGGCGGTGGAGAGATTTCTTCAATTTCACGGGTCTGTTCGCCCCCCTTCAATTACCGGCACTTAACCAGCAATAATTAGACGTTCCAGGATTGGGTATCACGGCTGGCGCGGACCTTTAAAGCGAATAAAGTCGAGACGGGGATAAAGGAGAGAACGCCCTTCCGAGAGCTTGTTCATATTTTTCTCCTTGTTCCCATCAGCTCCCGGTTGCTCTCTCTCTCGCGCCGTTCTCACCCCGCCCCCGCTGGTTCGGCTTCTTTCTTTCAATCGGCCGCGGCAAATCACGGGGAATCTCGTAAAACCGTGAAAGGATTCCGTTTTTGTCGTCGACGAGCGCTGAAAAGAACGACCGACCCGTAATAATCGTCCTAGGGAGAAACTATCGTTCGCTTCCAACGACGATCCCCGCTGGTAAGTGATTGCGTCGGGGATTAGTTCTGTTTTTATACCGGTTAACTGACCATTACGTCCGCGACGGATATCGACGCTCGATCGTTCCCGCGATCGACGGAATTAGCGCCCTTGTTCCAACGACCGTCGCGACGTATTTGCCGTAAATCGACGAGGAAATCTTAGTAAATCGCGTACCTCTCTCGAGATACTTCGAGATCAATTTTCTCGAGAACAAAGCAAACTACAGAAAAACTTCCTGTATACTTTCGACCAACTCTTTGAAGCACGATCATATACAGGCGGGCGTCGACTTTCGCACATTTTTAAACATTCGACTTTTTAAGCCAAAAGAAAATACCAAATTACATCCCTCTATTTTCGAACATTCAACATTCGCACGTACTTTCAGGAACCAATTGTGCGCGAAAATCGAGGGCCCGCTGCGATACATAACAAATAATCCTTCTTTTCCTGGCTGGACCAAAAAAGGCCACGTCGAGCGTTCCTCCGTCGTTACGCCGCTATAAAGTTCGATAAGTGCATTATCGCTCGAGCATTTCCAAGTCAATTTCAGAAAATCTATCTCACGGAGTCCCTCGTTCCCCTCGGTTGCGATGTCGACGATTTAATGGTTCCACGAATGATTCAGTATCTCTCATTTCGCCGCGGTGTTTCGGGTCACGTTATTCCGGGAAGAAAGAGAGAAATTGACGGCTGAGAGCGGGTCAGCCGGGGCCATAAACGCGAATTTAGTTATATCGGTGGCACCGTCCGATGTCCCACGAGCGCAATAAATATCTGCCCGCCACCGTTAAGACGTCTAGTATTGCTCCCAGCGTGTACGACCCAGCGCATTGCAGCCACTTCATCACGGTTTCTCCGGTTGGCCTCCAGGATACACCGATCGCTCGATCAAATATGTATCGACCAACAAAACGCAACGGCTTCACTGATTTTACGACCCGCGTTTTTCGTTGTTTGTCCACGGAAAATTCGCGGCGAGGGGAAGAATGTAGAGAACTGGAGGAACGCTCGGCTACCTTAGTTAGTCAGGTTCTCAGCTGTTATGAAATTGGCTGAATCTAATTTTTGTCTACACTTGCTAATGCTTCGAGATGAACCGAACCAAAAAAGATAACGGTGCTATTAAAGTCTAGATAAATGTTGGTACGTATGTTGGCCCAAGTGTTGCTTCGTCTCAAGAGTGTTCCAAAAATAGCGAGTTTTCTATGAGATCTACGAGATTCTATGAAGCTCTTGATCTTCAGAAAAAATTATTTACCAAAATTCTAGCACGCAGTGCACACAAATAAGTAACAGCACTTCTATCCCCGAAACTTTATGACCGCGAAAAGCGCGCGTCGATATAAAACAAGACGTTCCAGGTGCGTCGGTGTAAAATTAATTTAGAAATTAAAGGCGTAAAAGTGGCAAGAGCGCCGCTTTACAGAGCCCCTGGTCCCCGGCATCTGCGTATTTCGGAGGGTTTTATAACGGCCACGGTGCAAGGGTGGCTTTACGACGAATAAAAGGCATCGACGGGGGTGGCAGAATTGTGACAGGCGGCGTGAAGTTTACGCAACGCAATTATTTTTATGCCGCGTGCCTTACACCTGTACTCTTCTCGTCGTAAACACTCCTCGCTCAACGAAATAACGATGAGCCCCGTCCTCGACTATGGAAGCTTCGAAACAAAGCATCCGACGGAAAGAAAAGGGAAAATGAAATTATCGCTGGGGGTGTCAAATTTTTCTTGCTTCGAAGCTTGGAAAATTCTAGGGGGACTTTCACCGAATTTTTTCTGGCCTTTAAACATTTACAATGCTCGGTTTAGTTTAGCGGAACGGAGGACACAGATGTGTTGATTCTTCGCACGAAAGTTTTGTGGGTAAATCGACCAACAATAATATTCGTTTAAGTTTAATATCTTTGGAACTCGAAGTGTCGATAAGATGAGACTAAGAAAGCAAAGGGTTAAAAGACAAGCATATATCCAAATTCACATTGCCTTCTAATTAATTCTAATAAATCGTCTTCATCTATTAAAGCATCGCTTATTAAAGCATTCAGTAACGAAAATCTCATGAGAAGTCTCCGTAAACCTAACGTTGAATCGTGGAAATAAAACGTATCTGTAAGCGCATCGACACTGACCTTGGTCTTGGACGCATGAAAGTCGTCGGCGATGGTCCTCAGGTTGGCTCCGACGTTCACCCACTGGTTCTCGAAGTGGGCGCAACAGCTGTTGCAAATCTCCGCGGCGGGTGCCTTCTTCATGGCCGCGGCGCCGCCGCTCTCTGACGCGATTCTGCGTCTTCGCGGCCTTGGTCTCGGGCTCGGAACCGGTGCATCGTCGGTGTTGCATTCCGGAAATTGAAATGCGGCATCTCTGGTCGGGCTGCTCGGCGCCGACACGGTCACTTGGGGAGCCGTGGCCGGAAGTTGTTCGACGGCGGACAGTACGAGATCTGGGAGCGTGAGTCTCGACAGATCGGAGTCTACCAAGACCACAGGATGATCCCGAGACCCGAAATTGTCCCCAGCTCTCCGTGGCAGTCGATCTGAAAAGCAGAGTGAACCGTTCATGAAACATCCGCTCCGTACAAGAGGGAACGACAGGTTTACAATCGGAAGAGTTATGATTTCATGAAATTATATCTATTAGGTATTGGGTGAATGGTAAATTTCTTAAATTTTGAGACCTTGATTCGATGCTGAAGTGTGCCAAGACACTACATATAAAAAGGGACTGCTAAAATCAGAGTATTGTGCCCTTTGGTAATTGAAATAAGTTCTGATCCTTTATTTCGACGTTCAAGTATCATCGTATAAGCTGTATATGCTCTGACGAGTACGTTAAATGCGTTGACCAAAGTAAACAGGACACAGATATACAACGAACACGAATCGAAGCACATTGCAAGCTTTACAATAAACAACGTAAAGCGCTTCGATATTAACTCTAAGGAGTCTTCATTCCACGTAAAATATTCCACAATAATTTCCATCACGCATTTTATGAAATTCTCGCGCGTCTCTGGCGAAATCTTGACTCGAACCTGCTCGCGACATACGATACCGTGGGCACAGCGACGCAAAAGGTTCCCTCGATCATCTCAGAGAGCGATCTAAGCGCGATTCATCGCCGTTTTCAGTCGCTCGGAGCGATCACCCTAACTTCTTCCCGTCTAAAAACATATGGACGCGAGATAGACCCCGGATCGACGAAATACGTATTCGAGCGATTCGCATTGAGCGTATCTGTATTTGCCATCGATAATTAATCGCCGTGCAGAACCAGCGTTGCGTCACAACAATGGAAATGCTACGATCTTACGCACACCGTCGCGAGCCTGACTCGCATATAAGGTTTAATGCCACTGGGCAGACAACGGCGAGGCAACGAGTGCCCTGTAATGGCAGCGAGCGACATTGTTGGCTAATGATTGTCTGGAAAATTTACAACGGTCCATTCGACAGCCTTCGTTCCGCGATTTCGACACACAGGGGTAAAGGTACCGAGAGATCGTGTACCAGCTGTTGACACTACACGTAGAAAATCTGATGGAGACCTAACGCTAGTATTGGCGAAACAAAAAAAATTCTTAACGGTAAGACACTTCAAAGTTAAATTTTTTTTGTAGAAATATGTTTCTTGAATATACTTCGTTGTACCTATTTAATTTAATTTAATTTGTTCATTACTTGTTCAGTTCGTTCAGCGTTTCTTCAATTTACCATTGTACCTTTGTGCTTTCTAATATACAAGTCTTCACAAATATTCCAGTATTTTCAGTTTTCTACCTAAGTCATCATCCTGAAAGGGAGCTGTGCTGCTAGATCAAATCTTTCTATATAAAAAATTAAATGTAATATTAAACTACTTTATTCAAATATGTTCCATCTCGTATTCCGAATAGAAAATAATACATTTTGAAATTGCAATTTGGAATTAAAATATGATTCCCCTGCATTGTTCGTAGATCAACAAAGAGTTTAATTATTATTCTGTTCTCCTAAATGGTCAACCACTGGTACACTTACCTCATCGAGCGCGGCTGCGGTCCACGCAAATGTTCATACGCACGCGGCGTCGCGCGTTCTCCGTTCGCCCAATCAAAACCGATTAAAGAGAGTCATACCGACCGCGTTCCATCGAGAAGAAAAGAAACCTGAAACGAACTATTCGAAGCTCGTTCGGTATCTGGTAGCTGGGAAACGCGTGATATCAGCCAGCCATAACGGACTGCATTCGTCTCGGTGCATAATCGCGAACGCAGTTTTATCATCCACGATAAAGAAGCGTTTTTCGGTTGATGAGTTCTATGAAGATGGAGTTTTAAAATATCGACACATTCACGCGTGAGTCAAAAATGTCTGATGACTAAAGTATCGATAGAGGAAGTATTCCTACGCTCGCGATTCGTTTACTTGTCTATTATTCTAGATAAAATTCAAAGTGAAACGTAGATCGAAATTATGTCCCTTCACCTTGATAGTACGCGTATATCGCAAAAGTTGCTGGCTACCCAATTACACAATTCTTTTCATATTGAAAATTTCTACTACAGAGGCGGACTCGGTATTAATTGATCATAATAATCCAGTGTGAAACGCAGCTCACGCGTTCGCGCGTAATAATAACGCCAAAGCGGAAACGCGTAGCGTTAACTATAGAAATAAAACACGAGATCATTCGAAAGTTGGAAAGTAGCGAGAGTGCTGTAAAATGATCAAGAATACGCGGTATCGAAGAGTCGTGATTACTGGCATTAAAACTGTGTATATTAAAGATCTTCGCATTTACGGCGATGGAAAAAGGGTCTAGAAGTATACGCAGCCCCGTGCATTCGTTTATAAAATGCGACCTGTATAATTCTTAACGAGAAACGTTGCCTCTTGTTTTTCTTGCTACCGTTATCGATTGGTATTGTTGCGGTTTTATCTGATACATTGAGTGGTCGACGACAGAAAAGTGAGTGAAAGTACGCAGACTGAAACGTTACTTATCGCGCGAATTATTTTAGCAAAGTTCTCGATGGGTACCTAAACATTGGAATTGAAACATTAAGAAAAGTCTAACAAGGCTGCTTCCGAATGCTTCCTAAGTTCCAAACCGTGAGTCGAGAGTCCATTACGTTGAATTGATAATGAAACGCATCTCGGTGGAATTGGACGTGGTACGTGGGCTCGCGGGAACATTTAAGCGCCGCTTTTTACTCGGAGCATGCGAATCTCAGCCGACGCGTGACAAAATAACAATTCCTCCGCGCCTGGGGCCGCCATTGTCTCGTTGGCGCGAGCGAGTGCACGCGGTTGCATCCTTGACATTTCGAGTAAACGTCCGCGGAGGCACACAGGCCACTCGAGGCTCTTTCACTTGTGCAACTCGAGCGCGTGCGCATCGGGACACACATCGTCGCCTACTCGTTCGATTAGCCGTGCATGCGATCGCGAAATCTCGCCGCGACGTAAAAGCGAATCCGAGAGACCCGATGCACTCTCGTGGGTAGCGATGGGACCAATCCAATGACACACTCGTTAACCCTTTCTATCAAGATCGTTTCATAATGGCTAGCTTCGAGCCTGGCAATTTCACGTACAAACATACCCGTGATTCCATTTAACATCGTTAGCGGTATCATAAGCGGTGACATCGGCCGAATTAGGCTGCGAATTGGAGCTGTTACTACTATAGAAATGTGCAGTGTATTTTACTTTAATGTCGGTTTGACGTTAGGAAGGCGTAGACGGTAGGCATTCTTATGTCACGTCATCCGGAGATGGACACTTTTCTTTTTTTTTTTAAATATGGCAGACATCACTTTTGTTGGTTTTTGGAGCAGTTTATCCGGCTGCTTCGAAAATGATAAAAATGTTGTCTACTACATTATACGAGATCGATGATAATTTGAATTTTTCATTCTACTAATATGATATTGCTTCACATGTACAGAGTGTTAACGAAACTTTCAAATCAATGCTTCGTGTGAAAAACATCTGTCGTGTTATCTTTGACGTTTTGCAATCTAAAGCATTATCATCGAGATATATGCAGTTATAGTCTATTGATGTGACTCCGAGTACTCGCTATTTATATCATAGCTGTACGTTGGACGTGCACGCGAGCACGTACTTCCGACGTGTAAATAGCACACTTTATCAAATTATAGACTTTTTCTAAAAAACTACTAGCTACTAATTTAAATATAAATCACCAAAAGTAACACTATATAAATTGGATATTGGAAAACGTTCCGAATGAAAATTGTACCATCTCTGAAAGCCTCTAAATTAATAGACAAGGATCAAAAAATTGTGGTTCGAATACGAGGGGTGCTTTTTCCCTAAAACTTGAAAGTAACAGCAACGAAATGTGCCATAACTCTTAGCTCGAACCAAATTGCCAAGAAACGAGCAATTATACAAATTCATGTTGGCAGCGTTCCCTTGTCAGTCCCATCGCTACTCGTAGGTCGCGGTTGCCGCTTTTCACCGCTTGCAAAACAGCCTTTAGCTTATCCGAAGACATCGACAGACGCCCCGTGTTGCTCGTTCGCGCTTTCTACCGCGATTTTCCTCTCGCCAAATGTCACTACGCCTCGAGAGAGCCGCGTGAGAACGAACCTTTCCCGAAAGCGATTTATATAATAATCGGCCACGGCTAATTATTATCCCTCTAGCGCGCTGATAAAACCGTTCCGCGGATTCCGTCCCGGTTAGGTCGTAATTTACGGCCCCGTTAAGCGTGATAAACGGCGAACCTAATTCTGATTTATGCAGGGATTCAATTCGTTTCAATTTCAATCCGGTATCCGCTAGCAATTTCTCGACTTCGCAGCCTTCGAGGCATTCATCGACTTCTCAACGACTTTCCGCCTGATTTCAGGAAATAGTGATAATTCAGAAACTCCCTCTTTCTCCATACTTTCCACTCCAAAAGTATTCTACACGTCGTTTTACCGCGTTCCCCAATGTCTACGTTACATTAAACAATTCTGAAATACTGAAAAGCGCCATAAATATTAACGATCTGAACGTCTCTTCGATAAGAAGCTCAGAAATGCATTTTCCCCGCCGGTCCGCAATGCTTTCGGGGTTACAATTAGAATTCGTCGCCGCGTTTCGATCGTTTCGTTCGATACGCGGGGTTCTTCTCGAACAACGATCGAAAAGGGAATAAAGCCCGCGCAACGGCGCGCGCGTCCCATAAAAGCCGCGGTTCCCGAGCAAAAAGTGCAGCGCGCACGTGGCCAACACCCGCGCGCGCTCCTCGCGGTCTCGTGTGTGCACTTTCGTCCATCCGAGCGGAGTTATGCTCCAAAGACGCTCGAGCGGGGGCGTAGGAGGCGAAAAGACCGCGACGGAGAACGGCGACGAACAAGTGTACGAGCAGGGAGGAAACGGGTACACAAAGAACGAGAACTCCGACGGGAGCGAGGGAGAAACGCCAAAAGGGGGGAAAAAAACTCGCTGGAAAAAACGAGGGATATACGATAAAGAAAGGAATCCACGCGGACGAGAGGGAAAAAAAAACAGAGTTCCACGGAGGTAGAGCACGGGGACGTAGTGCACACACGCGTGGGATAAAAAGAGGAACTCGATGAAGCAAAAACGGGAACGACGAGATGGAGAGGAGATATAGACGAAAACGAGGAGCAGGAGGAAACGCGTGGACGGGAACGAGAAGGGAAATTTAGAGGGAGTAGAATAAAACAATGCGAGCTCGTGTGCCGACCCGAGGAAATTGTTCGTTCGTACTAATTAAATAAAGACTGGAATTCGAACTATGGAATGAAATTTAGTGGAGGTTCGCAGGCTAGTTGTACCTCGTTTCCTTGAACTTTTGTTTCGTTCCATTATTTTTCATTATGTTTATATTAGAAAATACGCGAGCAAGAACCCTGCAAAATAATTAGGCGAATAAAATGAAACGTTTCATGGTACAGAAGTGAATATTTAACTGCACGGTCAAATAAACATCAGGTACGAATGCGCCTTGTTCTCAGTTAGACGTTCCAATTAGAAATGTCAGTCTTCGAATGAGATAAGAAATAACGAAACGTTGACGAAGATACATTAACTACCAAATGATTCGAAATTATTGGTTACCTTTCTGACCCACATGAAAATCTACACAGAAGCAACAAAAGGCTTTATCCGTCGTGTGCAAGTACTACTACGATCAAAGTTAACGCATTCAACTTCGCTATTTGAAAATCGTGGCCACCTTTAGTCCTCGGCGCGAGGTTGAGGAGACAGAGACGGAAAAGGGTTGAGCGGTGGGGGAATGTCGTATGCGCGCACGTGAGTCACATGGAGCGCCCTTTGTACATAAGTGCAACGCAACTTGTTACAGTATATGTAACGTCAACCCTGGCGGCGCTCGCGCGACCCGAGGCGCTCGTGTGCGTGCGTAGGTGGGATAACGCGCGTGTGGTGCGCGAATGCGCAGCGCAGTGAACGCTCAACTGCACAAAGAACCCCTCTCAAGGCCGCCAGAACTGCAACACACGCGCGAAACGCTGCATGGAAACTCTCTGCACGTGCGTGCGTAAACACGCTCGCTATGTGTCGCGCGCACGGATACGGGCGCTGTGTGCGAGACCGTGCTCGCTGCAGTCGAGTGCAGCGGTTTTTTATCGTTCCACGCTTTTGCCACTTTTCCGGGACAATGAGACACTCACCGCGGGAGACACGACCGAACCAACTGCGTCGTTCCGACGATTGCATGTTTTGGTCGATCCCTGACCAAGCTTACGAACTCATTTCTTTAATTATCCAGCAGCGGTAGCGGAAATTGCAGGGCATCTTAAAAATACGACTTATCGAGTAGTCGAATACGTTGCAATAGCGATAAGAAAGGTGCGTTTAAAAGATTGTCTTTAATGAAAATTGGAGCTTTGATGGAGTAATGACGTACAAGATGGATAAGAGAGAGCGAGTGTGATAACGTTTATATTTTTAACACGATGCAATTTCTAGTGGCACTGTTGCTGCTCTGTATATGGGTTGACTGTTTTAACTAGATTTGACAAATTATCGAGAGATTAGCTTATAAAGATAAAGATCGATGTTTGGCACTCTACATGATGGCATTATGACGTCTATCTGTCTTGAACGATCACGGACAGAGATTAAGAGTTATGAACTTATTTTTACGCGATTAGGAAGCGTGAGGTGCTCAGAGTGCGATACGAGAAACACTGCGTATTTTTATGACGTGTTTTGTTATCTCCGCGTGTGAGCGACACGCTGCAAAACAGATATTAGGCGTGGTGATATTTAAAGACGTGGCAAGTGATTGAGTAAAGCATGGCTTGAACTTGGAGAGTTGTATTTGATTGATTGCCTGAGCTAGAGAACAATGTTTTGTTAACAGAAAAAACTCTACGTAACGATCTACGTAGTAGCTTCCGTTTCAGCATGATCTATACTCAATCTTCAATCTTGAATGGCAATAATGTAACCTCACGTTCCCATTAAATTTACTTTGCAATAAATTCTACCAGAATATTTCTTTCTATCAAGTTAGACCCTAATGTTCCTCGTACACAGAGTAACACTTCTTGGGTGCTCGAAAAAGCAAGATATAGACGATATACAAGTCTCCTGAAATAAACAAGGCAAACCTTTTCCAACTCACCCGTATAAAATTCCCTACCAGGCTGTACTTATAGAGAATATCATTGGTTTCTTCCCGTGCCCGTTTCGATGAAACGCAAAGTCGTAAACACGTGGACGATCGTTCAGGTAACATTGTTCGAGTCGTTCCGCGGCGAACGTCCCGGACAAGAGACGAGGATCTCGTTTCGCGCGCTCGAAATCGAGCACTTTAGAACGCTTCGCGGAAATCTCGTAAAATCTCCAACTCTGGTATTGCGAGGGAGAGAGAACGGTGCTGGGTTAAGAGGAATATGGCACTGCGGGTAAGTAGAATGTGGATGACGAGTAGTTTTGCTTAGGATGACTGACCGTAACATCTGACCCAATACAATGCTACGAAATAGATTTCTTCCACGTTCGAAACGAATGAAAAGTGGACGTATATAAAAAAGACTGTGTCGCGTAAGAATTAGTACATGAATATCGATATCATAAATTGAAAGTGGAAGTATAAACTATCTTTTGAAAAATGTACTCGGTCTTTAATTTTGTTCCATTGAAATATTTCGTCGCGCCTTATTTCTGACAAAGATGCTATCGAATAGTCCATCGAAAGATGATTAAGTTATACGATATCTGTGATGCACGCAAGAGCAACGATTCAATCTATTCCGGATGTACCGTTCTCCCGAATAATATACTTCTGGTTCTCGCAGCCTCTCTCGCGTCCACTTTTCAAATATACGTTCGTAGGAGCGCATCGAGGGACAATCGATGCCGAGCGTGGTCCATTTTTCCTCTCCACTCTCGAATCTCTCTCGCCCTCCTCCGTTAATTCCTCCCCGCTGGCAGAAATCTCGCAGGCGATTGTTTTGCAGTAATTGCCCCGCGTGGAAACGGCTCTCGAGGCAGATACGTTATCGCGATACAGGCAAACGGGAAAACGGTGGGAAAAAAATGGTAGGGGAAACAAGGTTGCGCCACGACAACGAGCAGCCATCGATTTCCTACGACTATCTGATTACCCAATAAATTTCTGTGCGCCGCTTCTAGCTCGCGACTAGCGTTCGATCGGATTCTGCGGTGCAGAAGTTGCATGGGGGAAAACGTTGCGAGGCGCGCTCGATTGATTACGGCTCTATGGACTACGTGACTCGCGATTCCATGGCGGGCAGATTTAATCGCGGTATCGAATCGACGTTTCAGATCACGAGGGACTCGCGATCCGAATGTACGACGGAAACGAACCCCTTGAAGAGACAGAGGAAAATCGAAATTGATCTTGCGAGAACTTTTGTATTCGTGGATCATTCGTAACTAGACTGCGGGTGTTTCTGCATTCATGGCAAGTGAAAGTATGGGGAAATGTTTGAAGATTTGCTTCAATGCAATAATATATGAAATATCACATGTTACTTATGACACTTTCATTTAGATCCGAATTCTTTATCCGAATCTGTAAAAGTAGGAATTTGCATAAACGTCTGCAATCTACTTGTAACGTAATCGATATAACTGTGCATCGATATAACATAATCGATATAACTGTGCAACACAATCCTTCGATTTCTCAATCGGTACCGAATCACTAATTATCAAAACCCAAGTAACTACTGCGAACTTTAATATACGAATTTGATCATAAACAAGCCTTGCAAAAATAATTCTCTGCGCCTTAGGGATCAGCTCGCATTCAAATAAATTCTAATGCCAGTAAGAAATTCATCTCCGTGCCCTCGAAGCGGGAGCAGCACGGATTAGCTTCGCAGAGGATATATCTCCCCGAAACAAGTTGCTTAATAATGCCCCACAAGAAATAGATTGAATATCTCCGCGGGAAGGATATTCAGCGAATAAAATTGAAGACAGCCGAGGGTATTCGAAAATTACAGGTTGAGAGTGGATGGGCAATATCGAGCGAGGCGAGAGAGCCTTCGAGGATCGATTCGCGGCGTTGAAATCCTGTCCAGGGCAAACCCATCGGACGGCTCTATTTACATCGAGCGACAGGGCGATGCACGGCTTCCGTTGGAAGGCGTAATCGCGTAGAAACTACACATCGCTGATTACATCGTTAGCCAGCGGGCCGCTCGTTGCGTTTTACAAGGCAGGGCGCAAGTCGGTCACGTCTTGCCACCGTTATTCGACGATTATAATTACGAGCACGTTGCCGCGCCTCTCATCGCGCTCCTTTTCCTCTCTTTCCGTTACCGCGGCTAATAATCGACCAGAGCGGAAATCGATTCCTCGAACCTGGCCACGGCTCGATTCCGCGGAAAGCTCTGGGGCACACGTGTGCCGCGCAACCAGTTTTCGTGGCTCGCCAATTTTCAAAGAACACACAGCTTTCTATCACCCTCCACCCCCCCCCTCCCGGCGTTATTTTTGGAGACCCGCGCTTATCGACCCCGTTTCCTCGCGACTCGTGCTCTTTCTCTCTCGCCAGTATCGCCGATGCGCGTGGAAGTTGAAATTTTAGTGCGAGGCGGATTTATACGTGGTGTTTATTCCATCGGAGAGTAATTTAGAGAAGATTCTGTTTGTGTTCGAGATAAGATTCATTAATTGAATAATCACTTGTCACCTGTGCCCTGAAGATACTTCACTGCCACGCAAAAGATTAGAGCACTATCGCCCAGCCTATTTCACTAAAAATTTTACTCTTCCGATAGATCTAATATTAAATAAAAAATTCAGAAAAATAACACCAATCTGCCTTCTGAATTGTATCCATTAATAACCTCCAGTGTATAAAATCCCCCTTTGGAATAATTGAAAATGCATCATGAAAAGTGAATCTAAGAAACGATACCCTCTGCCTCTTTATACCACTGCTTCCATCGCGTTTTTCTTATTCATCCGCGTGGGTGCGAACGTGAATCTCGTTTCGGCTCGAAGCGCCTCTCGCGAAGACGAGCCGTGGTCGAGCTTCACGCTCGATAAAATCCTCGATGACGTGTCGCGATAAACGAACTCCAGGGCCGTGGCAATCAAAGGAAAGGGTGGCGTGGATAAGATCTACCGAAAATTTCACGTGCGACCGCAGACACGTGTCCGAGTCGGCGAACGAAGAATGCGCTCGCGGGAGCGTGAAAATGTCCTATCCCCTGGCTTCCTCGAGTGGTTCGCTGCGAACTTTACAAGTATAATGAAGGAGTCGATACAAGTGTTTCATTCACTGCGAGTAAACGTTAGGTTCGAATGGGTGGGAATAATTAACACTTTGTTTCTTTAGATAAATACGCGTGATTCGCTCTACGATATTTATTTAATTTTGAATATTTTTTACTTCGAACTACATCGGTATTCATCACTGTCTAAATTTCCTTCGCAGGAGAGTTGCTCGTACTGACTCTGATTTGCTATTGATTTTTGTCTTCAGATCCACGGAAATTTTGTTTTTTTATTGCTCTCGTCATGAATTTCTCTGGCTAAGGCCTCTCTTGCAGTTTACTCCTCTTTTCGCGCGAATCTATGCAGCTTCCCACCAAAGGAGGTCAAAGGTGAACGAGAAAATTCGATAAGCCTATATAGTTCGAGGGGTAGGGGGGTTGATAAGAAAGATAGGGCATTCTTCTCGAGATTCCGTCGTGTCTTCTCGCAGAGAGATAAACCGTGGCTCGTCGACGACGATAACGGACCGCCGACGGGAAACGGGGGGTGGAAAAGAGGGTGGAAGAGAGTACAGGTTCGATGAATATTTTAGGAACAACTCCAATAACGCTTGTCTTCGGATGGAATGGATGGAGACGACCGCCGAGGATCGGACAATCGGCAATGACGAATTCCTTTCAATATTTCATCAGCTCTATAGACTTCGCTCGACGGTCTCGTCCTCGAATCGATCTTCCCGTCTTTCTGTGGGAGGACCGTGACGAGGTGAATTCGGGGTTCAATCTCATCAGGGGATTCGCAGAAATTCTTTCTCGGAATTTTAGTTATAAATAGCTATTGGTCCAGCAGAAGTCCACCAGGAATCTTATTGATCGCACCCCTTTTGTACAATTAATCTCCTGTTCGTCAATTTAATAGACACATTAAGCATCTAGATCGATCGTGACGCGTGACTACTTGGAATCGAAATTCGGTGTATCGATAACGTGATCACGACGCAGCGAGACAAAGTAACATAATACGAAGTTCGATGTCGCGGGGCTAGCGTTTCACGAGCGAAACTCGATCTCTCTGCTACGGAGAAATTAAACGTCTCCGATTAAAGCGCGATCGCGAAGTTCGATTCCTCTTATCGACTCGATGTCGTGGGAAAAGATTGCTTCGCCGACATGAAAACACGACGAGCAATAGTTTATCCAATCGATAAATAAGGAAAACAATCGACGCGTGGAAAAATCGTACCGAGCATAAATAAATATCGTTAAATTTTACATGGATCTAATTTCTCGCGTACTAGTCGCGAAAGAAATATACATAAAAGCATCTCGCGATTATCAACCCGCGCGTAATTTTACACAGCCTCCGTTTCCGTAAATATCTCAAAGCATCACGTTTACCGTAAAAATAGTATCCATCGCAAAAGAAAGAATGAAAATCCTTACGAACAAGATGCACGATTCTCTGTGCAACGAATGGTTTAACCGTGGCAGAGAGGAAAAAAGAAGCCCGTGTTATCGAACGCGCGTAATCGTTATTACCGTGGTAGCGTTTACGCGAACGGGCGATGACGAGGGGGAAGTTTTCTGCAAATGTCGCGGGAGAAGTCTCGAACGGGGCTGGCCACAGCTGTTTCTATAAATAACCACCCCCGATTCGATGCAACAGCTAGCGAACGCGCGCCAGATTCTGCATCTTCTCTCGCGAAACCCGTGGCTGCTGGCGAACTATGGTTATTGACCCTCACACACGCGCCGGCCGCCAACTATTTCCGTTCGAGAAAATAATGAACCACGGATCTCGGCGCATAATTTAACTTCGTAATGAGGATTCTCGCGAGTCTCCATCCGCTCGCTTGATTTATGACACCAACGCCCGGAACTCCGCTAGGCGACGGTTTATTACGTGGACGATCACTGAGAGATTCCTACCTCCGACTGAGAAGGATCTGACGAAGTCCGCGAAATTTTGGGATCTCGACGGGCTTATTCAAAGTTCTGGGTCACCGACGGTCAAAGGTAATTTAATTTACTCGATCTAGTTTATTTATTTGTGTGCCGAAGGAGACCTAAACTATTACTCAAAGTAATAACGCTCGACTCTACCTGCGTTCCTGACGCACCAAATTTCCCTATGTATAAGAACTTGCGGCCACCTATAGAGCCTACAGCAGTTATCGACCACTGTGAACTGTATGACGAAGCGTTGGAGAATGCAACGTTCTAATTTCCAGACCCTAGAAACTATTTTGCCATTTTATCCTTCTAATTGCAAAGCGATCGAAGTAAATTTACACGTTTAATTCTCCGAAGTGAAGTGTTTAGAATGCCAAAAAGTGCATCAGCATTGGTCTGGTTCGTAAAAAGGGTACAATGTACGTAAACAGCAAAATGCTTCGCAGATTGTTGCATCACTTTGAAACAACAGCAGCGCGACGACCGGATGCAATTTGTGGTTTCGTTTGGGACACTTCCACGCGCGCGTCGGCGAGATCAAAGGCTCGTTAGCAATGTATTGCCGTAAAACGACGGTAAAATGGATACGGAGCGTTATCGAGCAGCGTTTCCTCTCGGGTGATCGAGCGCCACTGAAGTACGCCGACCTTCGATTAGAACCGTTTATAGCGGTAATAACATCGATTCGATGATGCTCCGACTGTGACCCATGTGTTTTATCAATTATTGCGAAACTAATGCTCGAGCAATAATCCCATATCGCGATAGCTAGCACTCGAATCGATCCTGCGAACTCTTTTGACCCTACGTTGCGATGAAATTTAATTTATCTTTCATAAAGTGGAATTATCGCTCTTTATAGCCACGAGTTAGTCCGTATCGATCCATTCCATACTTGGTTATTTATAAATGTATACGACAATTAATTGGTTGAGTTCGAATTTTCGAAATTAAATCCTTTGGAATCGGAGCCAAAATGTGAAACAAGATAGTGTTATTTTCAATCATGTATGCTATTGTATATTGTATATTCGATTACATGAATTTTTACATTTTTAAACTAGCTGATTTATCTTACACTAAACTGCACTATTTCATACCATGCACGAACACCCTTTCCTATAAAAATTCTCCTGATCTATTTCTTAAAATGCTGACCGTTCGCACATTCTCTTTCTATAAACCATATATATGCATATTTTGATTTGATCTTCATTCGAGTAGCAAACTTAAAAAAAAACCTGCATATACGATTCTGTTCCTTTGTAGTCCCTAACAAATCCTAATCCCGTAATCCTAATCCCTCCAAAGAATGCATCCAAATGCAAAGTATACGCGAGAACAAACTAGCACCGTACCAAAACAGCAAGCAAACAAAGGCGAGGAATCGATTCCACGGACCGAAAAAATTAGTGGCACTCTGCTCGGTCAGACGTCTCGGTCGCGATGGCCATTACGCACATTGCGGTTGATACCGCAATCTCTAGTGGACGCGAACCGGACAGGATCGACATCCGAGATTCGGGGAACGAACCTCGAACGTTGCATCGCGTTTTACGAGGCGTTTTACTCCGGTGTGCCTGACCATCGGTCTTCTCCTCTCTCTCCGTTCCACTCGTTTGCTGCCGCAACGGACTCTCCTACTCTCCTGTCGATCCGACCGTCTCTTTCGCCGTAAAGGAGGCTCGTGCAGCGGTGCAGGGTCATGGCCGGACATCGTCTGCCCATACTCTCGGCTCCTACACCCACGCTACATCTGTTATACTCGCCCCCTTTCGCTCGCTGCACCCTCGTAAAGTCGCGTTTCATTATGCGCCCGAATATAAGTTACCGCAATTTACGCCTCTGGCAACTTCGCCTCCTCCTCCCCTCAAGCCCTCCGGAGAGTTCATTTTGCAAGCAGAAGACGCGAACCAGACTATCGCGACTGATCTTCGTTGATTTACAGGCTCGGCAGGTGGGCAACGAACTAACTTCTCGAAGGAAGGGGTGCATCCCCTTCCATATTGCATATTTGCAAATTGCATATTTTAATCTAGTATGAGTTTCAATTGTTTTCGCCGGAGAAAGTAACTTTTGTTCGCTGAAATTTCAATAGTAGAATTGTGTCATACGTACGGTTTGCTCGTGTTCGAATTAGCGTTGATTCGTGTCGTATGGGTTTGTAGACTGCCAGGAAACGCGAATACGGTTGGGTTCACCGGTGGTTCAGGTATCGTAGATTTATTTTACTATGTATATGTGTGAAGATGGGTAGAATTCGTTTGTTATTTGAGTTTTTGTATATTTCTGAGCAAATGCCACCGTACTTTCTTCCCGTAAATTGTATTTGCATGGTAGTGACGCTATCGATAGGTCTACGTGATAAGAAATGATAATTTTATGTACTATGAAAATTGTAAGGTAACAGTTATGGATACAATTTGTCCTAATTAAGTTTCATCGTCTATTTCTTTGCTCGTATCTATCGTCATTATAATATATTTCTGCTTATTCGATATTTCTGCATCAGAGGACGGGTATTCGTACTAACAGTAAAAGTTGCATAATGAATCAATAATAAATAATCATTATCACACACACTCATTTTCAAAAGTATATTACACATACCAAGCATTCTCGAGCTGCAAATACGTTTCTCGTGCAAGTGATCCGAAAATTGTAAGGAAAAAAATCCACTACTAAATGTTATGAGATTTAGCGAGGAAGGTTATACGCCAAGATCTCGAGTACCACGGTCGAGGTAAATAATAAACACAAACGTGACACGCGATTTTCGGTACGACGAGACGCTACGTGTCCAAGATGACGCAATCCGAAAAACGAAGGTGCAAAGGTGTTGCAAGATCGAATGGACCGAGCATTTTTCGAGGCTGACTCACGGGACAATGACCAGCATCGAGAGTATCGAGATTTTCGACAAAATCGCGCAACAGCCCGACGCAGGGTCAACGACCTCAAACGAACGATTCGCGACTTTCCGATGTTTTAAATGTTTAACGCGCACTTCTCGAATTACTACGTCGTATTCGAGCCTACAAAGTATACGTATTTGTAACAGATATAGCCGCAACCATACACTGCCGCTCGCATACGAATCGAATCATACGAAAATCAAATTCTAAGTTCGATATTCTCAAGCAAAGCAATCGTAACAGGAATCTTTCCTGTTACTTCTTATATTGAAAACATTTGAAATTTTCGATGATGCAGTATAAATGAAAAAAAAACTTATACATGGAAAGATTGAAAGATGCCGCAAAATCTTTAAACAGCAGTGGACGTATCTACCCATACTTTTATGTCTTATTTTCTACGCGAGATCGATCGACTTGGGAGTTTGCGAGGACTTACGATTTCTAACGGCGATACGACGTTTCCCGTGAAAAGACATCCCCGAAGTGAATTTTTCCCCTCGAAAGGGAATCCGGAATTTGAGGCGCGCTAAAGTGGTCCGCGTTGTTGCGCGCGACAACCACGTGTTGCACTCTCCGAGTCGATACCTCGCGCCACACGCCGTCGTGCACGTCCTAGTTGAGCCTCGCGTTTCTCGAGTGAAATGTAAACCAAATGCTTCGCACCCAGTGAAATTTTCAACGTAATCGCAGTTTATTCGACGCCATCACTGTTCGTATTTACAGTGTACAAAAATAATTGTAGGAAACGACACAGGACAGTGGGACATAGAAAGTAACAAAAGTAAAATAAATACTTAAATAAATTAATAAATAAATAAATAGTCGGATAAAAAAAGGAACACAAAAATCGTTCGACATTTCCTCAATGCGGGTGACATTGACGAAATTTACAATCTTTCCGCGCGAAAGCACGATTCTTCTCGCAGAAGAGCGGCTAAACAAATAGTTCCACAATTAGGCAACATTATCATTTCAAGGTAACTACCGGTTTCGTCGTCTACGATTGGAATTGCCATTCGAATCAACCAGCCCCCCAAGTAGGCTAACCCAAAGACTCGCTGTCATCGTTCTCTCATGCAACCACGGCTAAACGGTCCCTCGTCTTTTGACCCTCGTCTTTGAGCATCTTTCTGGAAACCCGTGGGGACCAATTTTATGGTGAGAACGAATCGTCTACTCAGGTGCAGGTGAAAAAGTGTGGAAAGTGTCCTCGAATCACGCCAACGTACGAACGATCGGACAAGCCCGTTTTTTCTCCAGTTAAAATTTAGGTGCACTCGTAAACGAAAATTAGGTGCAATGACTTGATATTCGTCGAATATGGAATTTTATCGTTTCAGATTCAAGTAGATATTCGAGATTTCAGATTCAAGTAGTTATTCGAGAAATAAACTTTGGCGTATTTGATAACGAAATAATAATGTTCGTTGGGAAGATTGTATGTATAAAAAATAATGATAAGCTTTCAATTTTAGGTAAGATACTATTTATGATATATTAATTGGAAAGAATATCTTGGCTGTGTCTCTAAAATAATCGTCACTTCATGGTGACAGTTTTGAAGACTCGAATAATTTGCAGGAATACACTCATGTTTTACAAATGTACACTATAAGAATAAACACACATTTCATACTTATCTCTCTTGTATCTATATTCGATACTCTATCTTATACCATTTCCTTTTTTTTTTAGGTATTAGACAAAGCCTGTCATGAAACATACGTATATCATAATTTTGTTATCGAACACGTCAAAATTGATTATTTACGATTCTTTTCACGTTTACGACTCGTCCTTTAGAGAACTTTAGCAAAAAAAGAAGCGTAGTTCGTTAAACGTTTCGATCGACCACTTAAGTTACTCCGTTGCAGAATGATTACACGAAGATGTTTGTTCGAAAAAGTGGACGAAATTCTGAATTCTTTAATATTGCACTCGCGGTACAATAGAAACGTATTATTATTATCTCTTTACGTTTGAGTGAACCTTTGTAGAAATAAAGAGTACACGGAACGACATTTCACATTTCAACGGTCCTCGGAACTCTCGCGTAGCACGAACGTCAAAACTTTCCTGCTCGAAGTTAACTCTTCGCGACTTTTACAGACCATCGCTTCTGTCTCGCGAAAGCAATTTCCCCTTTCGTTCTCGTAAAGTTAGCCATTATTAAACTTTTCCGTACATTTAAAAAATTTAATCAAGACAACATTTTTCCCTGCGAATCCCTCTCGCGAATCATAAGTTTCATCCGCTTTTCCGAATACGAAGGATCTGACTGATCAACACGGATAGACAAACATTCCCAACCGGACAGAAAATTCGAGAGAAAATTTCACGGCTCTTCAAAAACTCCAATTTCGAGTACGAATGAAATACTTTGCGATAAATGTATAAAAATGTCACTTCCCGATCGAACAAAAGTTTGGCCCAACGTATCGGTCGAAACATTCGATAAATTATCCTTGTTCGCGTTAATTTATGTCGCGTGCTCCGTTTTCGCGAACGAAACATGTTTATTCGTTCAGGCACCGTTTTAGCAAGCGCAAGGACTCGTCAGGTCGTTCATCGCGGGTGGTTCGACAACCGTGCAAGGACTCTTAGAAGAGCCGCGAAGCAGTAGAGAACGAGCATTATAAAATCGTACAACTCACGATTTCGCGATGGATGGTGGACGGTCCTGCTTCGGAGGACCTGTTGGAGGGCCGCGTAGAGGTCGAGCATTAGCTGCTCCAGTTGTTCACCCCGGACCTCGGCGTCGTTGTCTGTCGGCAACGAGAATGGAATCGCCATGTTCCTGTTGGCAGGTGCTCGTCGTAGCGGATGAGTTGTTCAACGCCGTTTTGCTCCCACCCTCTTCTTGATTTTAGCGAATTGGCCACTGCAATCGAACCAGTGTCCGTGGATTAGACACTAACCACTTCAATTTACTCTCGCACGCACAACGGAACAACGTCTATCTCGCGTTTTTATCGAGAAATCGGCAACGATCAAGTGGGCTTAACCCGCTGGTCGAAAGGACTTATTCGACGCGTAAACGTATTTTCGTTGGCACACACGTGGCCCACGATTTCGACGGCGCACGCTCCAATGTTCGCCGCCGCGACTACCGACAAATCTATCGCCGCCACGGATTGCCCGTAGAAAACGCACGTGGTCCACGAGCACCGCGCCAACTTGGCGAGAATCGACGCTCCGAAATGTCACAACAGCGAGCACCCTTCCCGTTCTCTGTCCCAAAGTCTCTCAACAACGTCGTCTGCAACGTCTGTAAGGTGGATCCTCGAATGGATCACTTTCCATAGGTGCTGATAACCGCGGTGACTTTACGTTCGCCGAATACGTTAGACGATCCGTCGACGACGCGATCGCTGAGAATCTAGAAGCGATCTTTGCTCCTCGACAGAGAACACCGGATGACGATATTGGAGAACGTCTCGCGTGGGACACACGGCACCGGAGTTCAATGTTCTCGCGGAAAGCACGGCACACGATGCACTGATCGCGAGAGTCGGCTCGATTCGATTTACTCTCACTCGGTGGCTGGCGCACAATACGAAACTTCGAAGAAATCAGCAAACGATCTCTCTCTGTCTCTCGTGTCGTTTCTATTTTTCTTTCCGTTTCGTTAAAATTCGCGCACGGCACAACGGATCGACGGATGTAACACGCTTCTGGTCTGTCCTCTGCGGCGCGGACTATCAACACGCGTGAAGGGCGCAAGTGAGAAAGCGAAGCAACACGAGAACTCTCGACTGAGCTTAGGTAACGAGAAACACGTCTGTACTCCTCGAGGTCTGGCGTGGTAATGATTCTGTGCTTTCGTTTCGGAGCCACTCCGGCCCGCACGTTCTGCCTCGCGGCGGCAACCGACTTCCCCCACTAAACAACCCCGCGCGGCCGGTTCGTGTGTAGTGGGGGTGCGATGCGCGCGCATACGGACTCAAATAATCGGTGGAAAGGGAGGAAAGAAACAGTCACCCGCGGGGGAGGGGACGTCCGTGTATGAGCCCCGCGAGTTTGTGTACTTGCGCGTGGTCGCGGTGTTGTAAATTTACCGGTTAGGGTCAAGTGGGGTAAGATGGAGCGAAAATCAAAACTAACGTCAATTTTCCACGACAACGATTCGTCTGGTTTCGGTTGATCGGAAATCAAATTCGACATTTTTCGAGAAAATTACGCGAAAGTTCTGGAAAATGAATTCTAGAAAGAATATAAAGTATCCTAGAAACAAAACGATATATAGACGTACATCTCCTATCTTTGTTGAAGATAGAATATCAAACAATAACACTGCAAGGTTCGTGAATTGTTTGAACGGGTACAAAGATAGTCTTTTCAGGAGACAGTAATTACGTATATATCACGAAATGGACTTCAGACGTAAGTGTACCTGACAAACAGTTACACGTGAATTATTCTCTTTGTTAAAGGCCACATTGTAGGAGAGCATAACAATGCTTGTTTACAATAAATGAAATATGACTACGCAAGTACACCCCGTGACAATATCTTATTACTCAAACCTGACGTTATATTCTTATCAGAATTAAAAATATCTCTATTAACCATTTATGCAGTAGTGACTTAGAAAAACGTATCCGTACCGAATAAAAAGCGAAGCTGTCACGGGAACCGCGAACGTGTCCTATTCGATCCAGCGAGGCGCGGTAGGGGTTCCCGGGGAAGGAACAGTTTCGCACTCTTTTTGTTTCTCGGTGTTCTTTTAACGCGATTTTTGTACTCGACACGTTAATAGGGAAAAAAGAAACACTCGAGGATTTTCTTCTGTCGAGCATGGGACGCGAAACGCTCGCGGAGGCACAGCTGAATCGTGTGTAGCATGTAGCAACGAGATCTCGACAGGAGAGAGAGTGAGAGGATACCCACACAAGCGAATGCCACGGTTGTATGCGCTTGGAAGCAGTAGAGTCGCGTACGACACGACCGAACGACACCCGAGCGTAACTGCGTAGTTTCTGCGAGCAACTCCACGGGGGTAGTTGAAGGAGTTCCACCGATACGACGTCCCTATGTACCAGGGATATTATCACGCGCGAAAAATCGCCGGGTACAGCTCGTCCGTCTCGTCAGCGACATGTTACATCTTCCTGGGGCCCAAGACAAAGTGAAATTCGGGGGTCATTCCAAAAGAAAACAAGAATGAAGTACATCTTTACGTTCTGCCTCATTTTATGTGAGGTTGGTCATGTGGGTAGCTTTTAATAGAAATTTTGGAGTAAATTGGAACGATACATGGTTATCAGCTTTTGGAGCAGAAATCAAACACAGATGACTCACAGTGATAAATGGAACTATAGAACCTAACTGTAGGAGTTTACAGAAATCGTTACATAGTCGAATATATTCTGTATCCGAGTATTTTGCACCCGGCTCCTAGACAGATCTGGTCTTTCTATTCTACGACAACATGCCTCGGGTTTTTGTAAGTGAGTTGTTTCGGTGGTTTGAATCACTTGAAAACGATCGCAATTTTCGCGACGAGGAGACGCGCAACAAGGTCTCGCGTTAATTTAGTCGACGAGAGACGAGAGCAAAAATACCGATACGGGCGTATGAATAAAGCAGAGACGTGACGGTGTTTCATTTCGCGGTAATTCGCGCGACGATATTCATGGGATCGCGATACTTGGCTAAGTGACAATTTTTTATGCGACCAATGAATGGGTAAACAGGCAGAGAAGCAGGAATACAATGTGTTCCAATCAGCGGCGTACGCACGGGACGAGGGGGGGGAGTCAGAATTCTTTCATAAGTTTTAGAGTAGCACAAATTGTGTAACAGAAATCCATTTTCTGCTGTACACGTGCTTTTACAGATAGCAATTACTTTATCAATGACAACCGAAAGGTACATAGGAAACATTATTAACTTAGAATGATTAAGTACTAATAAGAATACACTCGCAGAAAAATTAATGAATTTGTCATAACAACGAAAGGAATTTATAAATAAAAATATACAATGCATATACAGTTAATTTGTTCAAAAATTCTATTATATAAACCCTTCCCAGAGGTATGTTCTGCGTACGCCACTGGCTCCTACCGCGGTTGATTCACAATGCATACGATGCACCCAGCGCGCTGGCTACTAGCCGTACAATGCAATCGTAACATAAATAACTATCGGCATATTGCAACGCGCCGGGGACAATGAGATCAAAATGAGAGGGCTGGAAAGAGAAGATCGAAAATTCATGGAGCCGAATATTTCAGATAGGCCATCATGAACGTTGATTTTTTCTTCGCTGCTGCCATCTCCGCCTTTCCTGTCTTCGCATTCCTAACTGAAACCTCACACCGTTAGCCTTATCGGTAATTTATTCGAAGAAGTGGTTAGGAGATAGACCAAACAAAGAAATTCTTAAAATCAAGGTGATCTTACACCGTGTAAAATAAAGGTCGATCGTTAGTTTGAATTTATTTCGCGATGCTCTTGCCACTTGTAGAATTTCTAAGAATTCTACATCTACACAAAGTGACTCCGTTCGGAGCAATTAAACTGGGAACACCAATCGAGGAGAATTTGAGGTTCCTTCGCTGCGATTGATGCAGCCTTGGTATCGCTAATATCCATTTGTCTCGACGCAAATGTTTCTAGAACCTCGTGAATGTTATTGCGCGTAATTCAACAGCAATTATTCGAATTGAACGTCGTTATTGGACTTGCAAATGGCAGCGAGACAAAGAGTCCGACGAATCCACCGAACGCGAGAAATACGCTGCGATTGACCTGGGTGCGATGCACCGATTCCGAGCGAGTCGACGATCGAGGGCCTATCTGCATTCAGCGGGAGCGGGTTGACGACATGGCAAGAGGAGAATAGATTAATGGGGGGGGAACGTAGCGGATAGACATTGTCACTGGATATATCAGATGAGAGAGTTAAAGGCCAGGTGAGTCCTCGGTGCATCGGGGATGACGTTACAGAGAGATGACATTACCACCACGAACGATAGAAACTGGAGTCGGCGAGGAGAGTCGCTGTCCATCCCAACGGAGAATGGCACATCGATATCGACAGATCGATGCTTAATGTCGGTCGGACCCGGTCGACGGGCAATTTCGCGCGTGCAACAGCCTAGGACAGTGCCTGTCAACCTTTTTTTTTTTTACCACGTAACGCATTCAACACGCGTGAACATTTAAGGTTTAATTTATATGGTACTCAATGTGTTCAATCTATCAGAATGCATTCCAATACATGTTCTACTTTTATATCGCGCGATATATTCCAATTCATCGTGTGTAACTCACTGTTCCGAAGATGTACGATTGAGAGACCGTTGAAAATGTTGAAAAATTCAATGAAGAGAATTTTAAATACTCGAGCTTTACTTGGACTTATTTTGTGTTACTCACTTGGGCCACTAGCGACAACAGTTGGCCACCACTGTCCTAGGCAGATGCACTTGGTGCCGTTAATCAAATTCGTCCGCGCGGACGTAGAAAGATATTAATTGACTGGATGCGAAACGTCGATCGCTCGGGCATGCCTCGAACTACTTTTCCGCATCGCGAACCGTCCGTTCACGTGATTTATGGCTCGTGTGTCGATTAGATTTTATCGGGGGTCTTAATTAGCTGATAATGGCGAGCCGCTGCTACCGAGCTTTACCTTCGCAACGCGACTATTTTCGTTCTTTTCCACGGTGATTCTCTGCGCCTTCCTCTTTTTATCTCGGTGCTCGAGCAACGATCGATACGGGAAAGATGGTACCGTTGAACCGATTTTAATCAAATCAACGATTGACGAACGCGATTAAGACAGATAATTGTTAATCCTCCGCGACAATTGACGATTAGATTAATCGGTGGCCGTTCGAGATCGTCGTTTATTACATTGAAACTGAATTCTTCGGTGAAGGATGCATATAGCTTCTCAATTTTTAAGTAAAATTCCGATTGATTTAAATATTCAATTTTTTGAGATATATTTATTTTAATAAAAATTCAAGCGTGCGTGCAATTTTCTTCGAGTTTCAATCAAGTACTGCTTCCAGTACTTAATACTCGCGATGTTCCGTTCAAAGCGCGTAGAAAATCGAATAGTTGTCGGTATACTTAAGACTCCATTCTTGCGGCACAGTTCAAACTTACGTGAGACGCTCTTATGAGCTAATCTATCTCTCTTCGTTCTCGAAACTTTGACACTCGTATCGCGGTTATTCTCGGAAGGATTGAATACACACTAACACCCACCGAGTCCCTTCACGTCTTTATAAGAAAGCTTCCACGCTTATCTTATCTCTCAGCATTAAGTTCAATTTATCAACCGAACACTCGTCCACGCGAATGCAAAGATTATTTTATGAATATTACTTCAACGACGGATTGCGATCGAGGAACATAGAAACACATTTCTATAAATAGCCCTTATCGCGTGGATGGGATTAAGCAGGTATTGCAGGCGAAATTATGATATCCTCGTGCGTCATGCGGAAGTGTGGGAAAACGGAAGCACAGCTGAATTTAATCCGAAGACGTTTTTCCAATGAATCACCTGATTTTCCAATCGCCACGGAGTGGAGATACCGAATTGAAAAGCCAGGGGAACACGATTCAGTTGGGATATTCAGAAATAAAAATTCGAACAGGAATAGCTAAAAATGATCAGCTTCGAGGTTCTGTATTTGTTAAACAAATTCGAAATCGGAAAAGCGATGACTTAAACTTCCCCCAATTTTCCCTAGTTCACAACATACTTAAGTTTCATTGATATCCGTCGTCAGGAAGTGCTCGGATTCGGCGTGGAATGACCAACCTGGTATTCTTTGAAATAGTGCGACAACCTGCGCGCGCGCGTGCTCGCCAGATAAAAGATTAACGATCGAAATTCGCGCAACAGCTCCAGCGACGGTGAACGTTAACGATCCGCGATTTTAGCGACTCGGAAGTGCC
>NC_071978.1:23151743-23214015 GCF_026283585.1 Hylaeus volcanicus | reverse complement strand
AAAAATGGCAAAGAACTCGAGACTTTTTAGGGATTCTGTAGATGCGTGATGAATATGTGACTGATTAAAAACATTCCATCATGAAACTAGCCATTGGAACCGTGAACGAGGTATACGTTTTGGCTTACGCTATACGATGCTTATGTATTGTCTCGTCAAACGTCATGAGGTTTGACTGATGAGTACCAGTGAAAATGGCAAAATCTGTTTCTCCATCAAAACAGATTAAATTATACGCGAAACATTTTCCCGTAATATTAGCGACAAGAGAAACAGGTGTTCTGGTTCCGAAGGCATTCTGCATGCCACATAAATTTTTAGGTGATGCTCTTCGTTACACCAGAAGGTATTATCGTTGTTATTTCATGGCGGAAAAAGAGTAATCGAGGCACGGATAAATGACCAAGGTAGACACGTTAAAAGCTTGAATCGGAAAATGGGGTGCGTGTCCGCGCGAACGGGAATGAGACTCTTCCATTTCTCGCTGATGGTTAAACCTGTTCGGCTGCAGGTAATAAGCACTAATAACAAAAAATATTTCACGTCAATCCGTGGACACGGAATATTGATTTCCCTTCATGAAAGCGAAAGACCCCCACTGTTTGCAGCCACCAATATGCATTCAAACTGAAATTCCATGCAGTCGCTTTCGGCGGTCTCGTTTCCACACCGTGGGATGGATTAATTAATCAAACCCCCCTGGGTTCGAAAAACTATCAGCGCTCGATGATCGACACCGTCGGACCATTTCGAATCCGTGAAAATGACCGTTCCCTGCCTTTAAATGATATTTCCCCCATTCACGGGCGAAATGCGACGCATTGACAAACACGAAAGCATAATATCCAGTTTTAGGTGTCGTAATCAATTCAAACAATATATATTTTATAGTCGTCTCGTTTAAGGATACTCAATCCCTCCAATCTGGCAGAATTAATTGAAACTGATGTATATATACAATCTTCTTGAAAAATATTCACAAATTAAATACTTGGAATATATTTCACACTCGAACCTAACGTCTAAATCCCACCCCGTGTCGTATCGATCATACAAATTGATACGCGCGATCACGAAACGCTACGCAACCGCGTAAGCGATTGTTTGATGACCTAAACGTTTCCTTTGTACCGCTGGAAATGACGTATGCCGTCTCCCGGCCGCCTTCCATTAGGATCGACATCTTCGGACAATAATTTATTTATCTCCGAGTATGACAATCGAAAGACTGATCGAGCATCGGTCCTCACGGCGTAAGTCGTCGGGCCAATCAGCTACCAACGAACTTCTGACTCTCTTACGGCGGGCGTTCATAAGCATTTGAATGGGCCAATCAATCACGCGGCTTCTCTCTTTCTCGCCCTCGAGCTTATTCGCTCTGTTCCTCCTGGTGACGTCACGCTACAGTCATCCCCTATTAGTGGGGTGTTGTACCAACCAGACCGGGCTGCGGGTCGCGGAGAAAGAAGGAGGAAAGAGAGAGGCTCTGGCAGTTCCAACCGAGGGGTTTGGTAATTATATATTCTAAGGGTGTCTCGCCGATCAGTCAATGTTTCCGCTGCAGCTCTCCGACAATGGACCAAAGATAGAAAAAGCTTATCTGTCACCGTGCGCGATACTTCCTTAGGGGAGATCGGTGAGGACTTTTAATTCGCGCTACGATTACCGGTTCTGCCGATGAAAAATTAAAAGAAGAGACGACTCGGCTGGAAGGGACTCCCATTCGTTAACGATTCGTTACCGAACGAAACTTTTTACGCGGGTACATTCCCTGACACGGTGATACCGGCACTTCTGTCTTCTCGTTTATTTTTTTGGAGGGGTGTCGAGTTTGCGTAGAACACTACTGCATGGTAATACGCTTTGGTTGTAAGTGCAAGGCTCCATCGACTAACTGATTACTATAAAATAGATAAAATATCCTGAATTGAAGTAGATAAAAAATGATTTAATAATCTGACGATCCTGTGACGATAAATACTCATATATCGGTAACAAAGTCTAAGCGGTGGTACGTGCTTAGGTCATCGAATGTCTGTTTGAACGGTATCGAACCTCGTTTCGCTTAGCCTTGTACGATTCGTATCGCGTGTGCCCTCTCCGCCTCTGTGGAAGAGCTCGACCGGTGATCCATGACGACTACTGGCATAATGGTATTTGATGTTAATCGGGCTTTGAGTACGAGTTAGCGCGACGAACGCATCTCGAACGCATGAGCGAGTTGATTAAATTCAAACACCTCGTAGGCAGAATGCCAGAGCGCGTCGCGCGTCGTTGGAGCAGCCACCGTGTGCGTGAGTTCAAATATGCTCATATCGGGCCAGCTCAAAGGACTGAGGTAACTCTCTGTCCCGACAATAGTCACGCATGATAATAGCATGCCATCCGAACCCCTCGGCCAGTCTCACAACGGCTGGTCGTCTGGAAGGAGTAAATACCGAATCGCTGAACTGATTCGGACATCATCGAGGCTACGGACATCGAATTCTCCTATTGGATCGAAAGCTGAGAACGAAGCGCGTTCATTCGCGGGATAATTGCGAATCGTAATGGGACTGAGGCTTGCAACGTCCACCTGTGATACTAGACCGGCTACATCGGCGTGTTATCGAGGTCTCGATGATGTCACTGGCATCTGAGAAGAATGTCTCGGGGCAGTGTCGTTCGATTCTTCTGTACACGGTGCATCATTGGTTGTATAAACAGTGATTTGAACCTAGTACCTCTTAGAAGCGTCGCATCTTAGAGGAACAAACACCTTGACAATACGAATGACTTCTTAGTTCAACGTTTGCCATCCAAACGCTTGAGGAACGATACTTCGACCGTCGCATCGATATTTACGAGCACGTCACTGATCGATCCCGTGGCTAATCGCGAACGAGTTCGAATTTAATTTTCGACGAAATATACGACGAGCCATCGCGCGCTTATTTTTATCCGAAACGCGCGTAACGTATCGTGACAGTTTCATCTACCATCTCGATACCCGGCTGCAAATCCATTCCGTTCTCTCGAATTTAAATAGTCGGACGACGATCCGTCATACGAATATCTCTCGCGATGGATATGGCGTAGAGAATTTCTCCGTGCAATGAAATCTCGTAACGGCGTCCCCTTCCCCTCCCGTCGATCCGACGAGGTCCGGAGCCACGAAAACGTCGAAACGACGCGACCACCGCGCGCGAGAGAGCAATCTAAAATCTGTCAGGCCTTTGATCGATGCGCCGTTCGCCATTTTAATGCCTATCACCCGACAACAAGCCTCACGTGAAATACGAGTTAACCCCCGGGGCGTTCTCACCCTCATCAAAGCGCGATCATCCCTTGAGGAATTCAAAACGCCGCCGCCGACGTCGGGCGTCGTCGTGTGAAAACGCTTTAAACAACGTTGAACGTCGCCCCGGAGCCAGATCATTATCGGAAATCATTATCGCGTCGGTAGTGGCGCGGTGCTCGCGTGTCCGTTCGCTATACCCTCCTATCTCGAACGCGGAGGAGCAATTTCCTTCCTGAAACGGCGATCCTGTTTGTTCAAACTTTCGAATAAATTTTCACGCTACGGCTTAATTACAGCTGTCGAAGCCCACGGTTACAACGTTCGCGCCAATTATCCGAGTTTTTAATTCAGCGAAAAACATAGCTGGCGTAGGGTTACTACATACGTGGCACGATCATATCGCGATATAGGCTCAGGGGTGGCCTTACCTATCAATTATCATATTTGAGTGTAATATTCCGCGTGAACAGGCAAAGTAGAGCCTGGTGCAATTTTAATGGACTTGTCATTCTTACATTAAGTGAGAAATATTACAAATTGCATTCTCCTCTCTTCAGATACTGGAAGGTAAACTAACCCTGACCGCAGGGCGTGGGTTTCATCGAGGTAGCTCCGAAAAGCGGTGAAGATAATTTTGTAACATTATGCGAGACAGAAGTTTCGCTCGGTGTTATCTCCCGAAAACCAGCGGAGTAGAAATTTCCACGAATAATGCGATTTTCAAAGTTCCGTCTCGTCCCGGTAATTTGATCCGAAAATAATTGCCAGCGAGGATTCGAGCGCGAGGGACAATCCTGGAGCACACAGAATCCCGGATAATCGGAAAAATATTATGATAACACGATTCACGTAGCCGACAGGACGCGGAGAGTGTATCGAATCATCGTTAGCCGGGACACGGGATTTGCCGGACTACTGGAAAAACTCGGTAAATCTGATGGACGCGAGCCTATTCCTAAACGAGCAGGGCGAGACGCGCGAGACTGAGCGCGTTAAAGTAAAACCTGTTCGCTGTCCATAAATCTAATGACGAATTCATTCGTCGTCCGGCGCGTTCGACGAGTAAGGGGGATTTTTCGCGAAAATCCAAATGGATACGGTGCGCGAAACAAACTAAATACCTATTAAAATATCACAGGGAAACGCGCGTACTGGTTTCAGTCGTCGGATGAAAATTTTATCGGCGTTACTTGGCGAATTTCTCTCTAATTGGATTACCCTTCGATGTACTCTCTCGATGTCGACTGACGCGATACAATTTGGCCACGTGTCGATTACATTCGATAGTGGCGATGCACGTAAATTACACGGCCGTTCCACGTGTATCAATTTAATAATTCACCCACGGGAGGGGGGCAGGAGTAAAAGCCAATATTCGAGTGACCGACGTATACGTTCCGCTGTAACACCGTTACCGCGTTACCCCGACGCGTTAATGTAACGGGTACAACTTTTCCCGTGATATTCGAGCCGAATTACCAATAAATCCGATTAACTCGAACGCGTGTGCCCGGTCGCGTTTATGACCGAAACGCGCATCCGATCGAGGCACGCCAAGAACGAATATTTCGATAAACTGTTACGTTGGTATTTCGAGCTCGACGTTGCCTCAAATAATCGACCGTTGACGAAAGAAACGTGGATGGAGTTCAGAGTGAACAAGATAACGTGTTTCGGTAACAATTGCGCAATGCCGAAGAGAAGATATTTTTAAATAAAAGATATTTTAAGAGATTAAGAGATATTTGCTCGAACGAACTTGCACAATTGAGAAAACACGGTGATTATAAGACATCCAATCCAGTATCGGAGCGTTCACGCGAGAAGCGCGATATTTCTTGGAGTAATTCACTTATGAAGGGAATGAATGCGCGTCGAGGAAAAAGATGTCCTCGTAGATTTGATGGGGCGAATGGCTCGAGACACTCGTAAAAGACGCGTCCGCGCTGGCGAGCATAAAATTAGAAGAATGGACTTAAAAGGATTTGAAAGGATTGCCGTGGCTCCGGCTTCCGCCTTCGACGAAACTCTCGCCTTCCACCTATATTCGTGTTCCCGCGGAGTCGCAAGTTTTCAAGAGTGGATTGAGTGCGCGCGACTCTTTTCAAGAGAGCGAAGGAACGGTGCCGAGGGAGAACGGCGAGAGGCGAAGTGCATTTTGGCGCTATCCAGGAGCAACGTACTGGCGAGGACGCGCGAGTAAACAGGAGAACGCTGTCCTGCGAAATAAAGCTTAAACGAAAAATTCGGAGAACAAGGGCGAAAAGAGAGAAGACACATTCCGCTCGCTTTAGGAGGTAACTCATCCGTGAATAACCGACGCACGACTATCTACAGAGACGAGATTTAAGCGACAAATGAAACGAATATAAAAAGGGCGGCTCGCTTTGTTTCGTAGCACGCCCTCGTTCGCGAACGTTAAGAATTACGTAAAAAAAAAAAATATATATATATATACATATATACATTTCGGAGACAAAAGAATCACGAGGAAAGCGAAGGGCCGAGCAGAGGCTCGCTGTCTTTCGAGATGAACCTTTTCCGGCATTTCAGACGATTTAAGGGAAAGTGCAGTAATACGCGGACAAAAAGGAGTACCCTGATAAAGCCGGGCGTCGGAACTAATGACGGTGCTTAAGAAAAAGCTTAATGGATCGTTCTCGAGGCGCAATGATGTGTCATTTGTAACCTTACGTAGCACGCACGCATCGACTCCCTTTCTCTTGGATTAATTGCTGTCCAATTAATGTCTCGACATCACCGGAAGGGCCACTGAACAGCCCCGTCTACGTGATTGACTCCGCCATATTTTTGCCGACGGAAAACGACGCGAACGATCGGATCATTTTTCATCGTCAGCCATCGAAATCGAGACAGCTTACGAGACGATTGCAACACGGTGGCGGTATTAACGCTGCGTAAATCTATTTGTGCAATAGCTACCGATGTATTTGCTTTGCGCGCCGGATTCTGCCGTCGTGTTAGTCCCTCGTCATCGCGCAACCCTTTGCCGAGGCACGGTGAGGCTTTCATACGAACTCGAAAATGTGACAACTGAATAACTCCGCTTTCGAGAAAAATACTTTCGAGTAGAGTATGCATAGGTGTAAGATATGAATAAAAACATGAAAAGTGCATTTACAATCCAATGCGAACACGAAAATGTGACAACCGAATAACTCCGCTTTCAGGAAAAATACTTTCGAGTAGAGCATACATAGGTGTAAGATACAAATAAAAACATGAAAATTGCGTTAATCTACCGCCATCCATTCGACTACAACCCGAGACGAACTCCAAATAGCTTACGAGGCGTTTCCAACTCTGTTTATGCAACAACTACGGATGCGTTCTCATCGCACGTAAATGTCAATATTCTTTTTATTCGCCGTGTTGGTCACAGTCACGTGACCGGTTGTCGAGCACTTCCACGGATAGCGACGAAATTTTTCCAGATCTCGCTCGAACGACTCCGTACGATCGACGAACGTGTCGTCGACAGCCGACTCTGGAGTTTATTAATTTAGTCGAGCATGGAAACGGTAATTAACCTGGACACCGGTGACAGAAACAGGCTCGCCCTTTGGGCAGACGCGTGTCGATTTACACGCACGCGATGCTGAGAGGATACCTGAAGCCTCCGGGCGATTAGAGAACAAAGGCCCTGTTTGATGATCGACGATCAAGCGATCTAATTCCCCGTGATGAATTGTAAAAGTCAACGGAACGTGCCCGGCCGTTCGATACTCCATCCCACACGGACGTGGTCGATGCAACGAACAGGATGTCTGCCAAAATAATTCGATATCTGCGACTGATACGTGCAACGCTACTCTCGCAACGATATTTAATCGCCGATTCGATCGACGAGTCTCGCTATCGTTCCCTCGCTTACGAGCTTCTGAAATTGGCAATTTTAATTAGGGATGGGATCGAACTCGATATTACTCGCGAATCAGCGCCAGTACGTGAGTATTCTTCACGAGGTGAAAATATTACTGATAATTTTCGTGTGAAATTTTTCATCGTTAGATTAGTAAATAGATATAGTAAAAATTTGAAGTCTCTTGGACGGAGTATGACTCTAGATCAAACATCAAGGTACCAACATACCGAAATTATTTCTAAAGGGTACCTTTCATGTACCGTTTCATGTACATACAAACCAACTCAAAAGTACGAGTGAATTCGATTCGAGTACGAGTCTGCTTGCGAGGCGCTTGATCCCATCGCTAATTCAAATCGAGCTGCGAGAGGCTCCTAATCAGAATCGGGCGTTAAAGTGGCGGCCGCGGCCCGAAATTAACAATGTTGTTAACAAGCACGTCGGCGCGACAATCCCCGCCATCGGGCGCGAATATCCGAGGCTAAAAGCGCCGGGAGTAGTCCCGCTCTGTGGGAGATAAGTGTGACGACCTGTCCAACGACACCAGGGGGAAGGGTTGACGCAATCAACGTAAAACGTAACGCCGTCGGTAACAGGGATTAGTTATCTTCAGCACCCTCGTTGGTACCGCGGGAGGTACGACCTCCTGTTTAGGCCAGGAGACGGAGGGACAGAGGGTGGATCGTTCCGAAATCACCGACGGTCTTCTAGTAATTGCGCCAAGAAAATTGCGCGAATGGCCTCCGCTAGCGGGAATGGCTGCCGGCGAAAATCGCTGGCCAACAATGGCTTAAGATGGTTATTGCCGTGATCTGACGCGATAATGCCGATATCCGTTTCGGAAACGACCCCATCCACCAACGGAATCGACGCCGCCGTCGGCAGAGGAACCACCAGTGCGTAGGACCGAGCTATGAAAGCGTTTAGAGGAGAACTGTGTGCATTGAGGATGATAATGCTTGACAAATATCGATAGTGTCTCTCATTTAACGGCGTGGTATGTCTACTGGGTCTATTTGACGCGTCGACCACCGTGTCAGTTATTGATAGTTGGATAGTTTCTAGCGATGTCTAATAAATCTACAAAATCAGCCACTAATCGTGCAATTGTGATTGACGAATAAGTAAAAATAATATTCCTCTACAATTCTTGAAATATAAAGTGGAGTCCATAGAGTGGAGGGTTCATACATACGATCCTCTCTCTCTCTCTCTCTCTCTCGAATCTTTTGATGTAACGAACGGGACAGCGAAGCGCGAACAAATTGACGAAAAAAAAGCATAAACAACGGATTACAATTGAACGAGTGAACGTGTTTGTTTTCAGTGGCCGGTGTATCACGACGGACGATAAAACGGGAAATAAAGGGCCGATCGACGATTACGCGAGCAAGGTGTTAATCCCTTTTACGGTCCGCGACAGCGTCAGCGGCAAAGTGGCGCGCAAATACAGCCCTTTGACGCATTGGAAATGCACCGCGTCACGTAGGAAATAGAACCTTCTCTCTCTTTCTCTCTCGTCATGCTTGAAATGCTTTTGCGCCCGCAAACGACACGATAAATAATAGACACGGAATTATATTGCTTTTGTATTCATATTAAGGTCCGCGGCGTGGTCGTTCAGCGTCGAGCTGAATATTTTCCTTCTATTCGGGATTAATGGCTCGGACGTATTTTATAGGGAGCCCCTGTCCGTGCGATATCCATGCAGAAACTGACCGCTGCCCGTTCCACTGGTGATATATCGTCGGAAGTTTAAAAGTAATACGGGGAACAGGAGGAGAGTAGCCATAATATCGTCCTGGCCCCCTCCTCTTCTCCTCCGGAGAGATTTAAATTTCGAAATTTGACATCGCGCGTACGTGCTTCGCGAATTCCGTGGAGACTTCGCGGTGGACTCGAGAAAGAGGGAAAAAACGAGAGAAAAGAAGACGAATCGAACGGTGCTGTCTCTCTTATCGAGAACGCGATAAGACGTACGATGGAATATGGTAAAACGTCAGGAAAAGGAACGAGCGCGACGAGATCTCGACTTTTGACCGATGAGAGCTACTCGTGAAATGGAAAACGAACTTTTCCGCGAGCGTATCCGAGTAACGGTGAGCGTAAAATAAAAATCGAGGTTCCGACGTTCCCTTTATCATTCGTCGTAAACAATGCGATTGTCTTGTTTCGAGATCGCCCTGTATTCGGCGCCGGCGGACAAAGCTTCTTATTATTAAAAGAGCCTTTCAGGGCTGAACGAGATTCGAACGATATTTACCCCAGGTTTGGCTAGGTACAAGCATCACGCATTACGCGTGACACTGCAGTTAATCGAAATTTACTTTCACACCCTCGGACAGGCACGTGCTAGGAACACGTGCTGCAGTCAGGGCGTTGGCCATCTTCCATCTGTCAAAAATCGACAGGCTGTGTGTGCGGGTCATGCATAAGCAACGGGAACACTTTTCGCGATGGCACGCAACGCCAATTGTTCGGTGTATCGAATCTTTCGTCGCGTTTGAAAAAAAGGAAGCTCTTGGAGGGATATAAATAGGGACGCGAAAGCATCCTCGAGCGAAACCTTTAACATTGTCTTGGCCGCGAAAAGGGAGAACCACCGAGTCAGCCGCGCAGATTTGTCGCAAACAAGCTTGCTTTCGGGGAGCGCTCTCCGTCTCCGAAAGGGGAGAGAAATAAAAGAAACCCGGGGAAACGCAAAGTCTCACCTTAAACCACGAGAATTCGGGTCCCTTTGAAGATTCGGTCAAAGTTAAATTCAATTCGTAGACGTGTATTATATACATCGAATCGGTACAATGTATATAGGTATAAGTTCGAGGGCGGTTTCTTTTCAGCCCTCACTCCGTGACCATTATAGCGTAGCCGTAGGGTGTCTATAGGGTTGTTCACGGCCGAGAATCGAGCAGACGAGGCGGGCGGTTGCTACCGACCTTCCGGAAGGGTCGATTGTTGACCGAAAAAGTCGCCAATTTAAAAGGACCCCCGGCGTTTCTTTCTCGACGATGCGCGAAGAAGGAGAGAGACGGAGGACGGGGCAGCGCACGCCTGATTCCGAACAAGCAATTATGTTGTTACGAAATGTTTACAACGAGATTATTGTCAGCGGCATCTTGCGCCCCGGGTGGTGACCCGGCCAACCAGATCTTTCTTGTATTATCAATTTTATTTGACGAAGGGAACTCCGATACGCCCACGGCGTGCCTTTTGTAGACCGATACGCTGCTCGACTATCGAAACGACGTGCGGGCACGTATCGCTTGCGTTAATTTACGGGGGAAAAAAGCGCTTCCTCCAACGAGCCACTCGAACGCTTCGTTTCAAGGGGTGGGCTAGTCTAGCATTTCGGCTAAATTGACTTTTTGCATTTTTTACGGTTTATGGACTTGGAGGGTTTAATTAAAATTTGTAAATATAACGGAAATATAATTTCGACGAGTCAAGAGCCCGTGGACGACTCTATAGGTATAATTTTTAGACACCAATGACATAAGGGTTTAGTCACGCAAAGGGGGATGCAGTTACGAGCTTATGCGCCCCTACGCTAAATGGCGAAAAACACATTCAGCGGCTTGTACCTTCAAAGCCATCGATTTACCACTTCACGTGCCTCGCAGTGTCCCTCACTGTTGGAATATTTACTATAATTCAATATTTGATTTTACTACAAAAATATAACTGCAGAATAACGACAGAGACAATTTAGGATACGACCTGCCCTCTCGAGTGCCTGAGTCAACCCTTCCTATAGTTTCCTAGACCCTAAACAGATGAGTGAAAACTGCAGTGTATACTGCTAGAAATTCTTTCTACCTTTTTCTTATAACGTTTGTCAGTTAGGCTTGAGCAACTCCACTTAGAGAAAAGATCTCAGCTTATTCGTAATAAAGTCAAAACTTTTAATTAATAAATTTACTCACACCTAGCATAGGGTGCTTTTCTCAATCCCTATCACCAGTAGATATCGCAATTAGCAATTTTCTTCTTAAAGGCTTTCCACCAACGAATAAAAATCGCTGCACACGTTTATGTGGAAAATGGCACGCGAAACTCCCCGCAGTCTAAACTCTCATCTAAAATTCACCGCACGAAGGAACGACACGCGAACAAAACGCACCGTATTTCACCGAGAGAATTATTCCCCCGGTCGAAAGTAACAAACAATCCCGACGGTGCATCGCGGCGGTGCCGAAGTTACGGCTTGCAGTAAAGAGTTAGGAGTTAATAATTCAAAAAGACGCGATTACGAGAGCTAAGAGTGGCAAGTTGGCGACGATAAAGAACACGCCAGGCCTCGCGGAAGGTGACGAGAAACAGGGGTCGAAGGTGAGAAGAGGTAACGGCGAGTACGCGCGCGAGAAACGTTTCTCCTCCGGGATGTCTCGTGACGCGCCCTCGCTCGCATACGGTCCCGATTCGTCACGGTATGGATTCTTCCGCGTATGGAATCGCGTCTGGAAAGAATTTGCATGCAAATAGCGTCGCGAATCCCGGCCGCGTTAGTCCGCGCCGACGCACTCGGCGCAATCAGTTTTGCGGTCTCGCGGTCATAATTGAATGCGACGTAAATAAATAAATAATGTCGCAGCGGGCGCGGGGACAACGCGTTTGCCACCTTTAAAGGTCGAGACTTCGATTAAGCTTCGCGCCTCACGGTCGGCATTGCTCTGTGAAGTCCTCCTCCTCGCTCGCCCGCTTCTGTCGTCGTCCGTCGCTCGCGCGACCATCGCCGAAAGGGAATATTACAGCAGCCAGAATTTTTCTCGAGGATTAATTTGCGGTCACCCGCCTCTCATCCTGTCAGGACTACCGGCATTACCGGCTACCGTACGTCCTGTCGGACCGCCGCTTACGCGACCACCTCGCCAACCGTGCGACGATTAATTATTCGACAAATCCTTTTCTCTTCCCGCCGCGAGAAAAAAGGCAGCAACACGAGCGACGTCGCGGACACGCACTCGCGGGACCGGTCGATGAACGAAACTCGACTACCCTGTCCACCCAACGGAAATTCTCGACTTCCAGGCTGGAAGTTCCAGCCTTTGCAACGTGAAATATATCGCGCATGACTCGTTATAGCCACCGAATCCTTCAAATTTGAGGGACTCGGGGGTTTTGTGTATACTTGGATACACTTATGAATCGATTACTAAACTGTATGATGTATAATCATCGAGCTGATTGCTTGAACATCGAAATTGCGTTTTCAGAATGCGATATTTTGGAAGAAGGTTTCGAACAGATCTAAAATATTCCAAACCACCATATTTCACTCACACCGGACGTTCCTCGTTCTATTCGAGAACGAATATCGAACCCATAAAATGAGGATTTCACCGTACCAATGATCGAAACTCTCCGCACAATGGGGCCGTAATTTATCGAAGAATTTGAAACAATTTTCGAATTAAAATGAATATTTCATACGAGCATTGCGCGCAACCGAGCCGAGCGCTGGCCTCTCGAGAATTATGGGATATTATTCACGTGTCGTCGATGAAATATCCTCGTCCATAGAATTAATTAGAAAAGATTTTAATATACGATTCGGCAATAAACCGGGGAACTCGCAATTTCGGCGGTTTTACGATTCGACCCCGCGGAAAAAGGATTCGAGATAAATCCTTCGCGAAGATGAAATGCGTACGAGTTCCTTAGCCCCGAGCGCAGCGTGCAGACCAAAACTGTTGGCTACATTCTACGATATTGCTCCTCTTTCCTCGAACGAACCCTGGTAGCTCGTGAAAGTGACGCGACCGTCGGTAGTAAAGCGAGAAAAATATTTGCTTTGTGAAACCGCCAAACTTGCCCGTCGCCCGCCCGTCTCCTTCGTCCTGGTTCACCTAAACGAAAGCTCGCTGTAGCACATATACGGACTCTCATCCTTAATTCTCCTCAGCTGGAGCCCCCAGCTCTCGAAATGTTTCATTCTTCGCGTTAACTCCGCTCGCATCGTTCGAGATTTATCGCCTACTTTGGCCAGTCTATTCGGTGCGTGTCTCACGGGCGCAAATATTTGTCCCCACATTTTAATCTCGGGTCGTTCCTGCGGCGGAAACCATTCCCAGGATTCGTCGGCCGCAGCCAAAGAGAGCAATTTTCAATTTACAGCCGTTACGTTCGCGCGGCGTACCCAGGACACGTAGAAGCCCTCGAAAGTAGGGCCATAAAAACGTCAGAGAATATCCCGAAGTAGTACGATTTGCGGCGCACCGTATCCGAATGCAGTGCTCGACACCGCGCTCTTCTTCGTTTTGCTTCCTCGCGCCTGGTGGACTTTGACAAACACGCGTCGGTCCTCGGGGTTCGCGTAACGCACCTATGCTCGACACGGTTGCGCGTCACTCGTGGAACACGGCGCGGTCACCGCAACGATTCGACCTAACAGCTTTACAGAGAACCGTCGACGATAAACCAACGAAACTTATTGCGACGGCTCGCGGTTGGTGGCGCGATTTTTTACGGCGGTAAACGGAACACCTCTCCTTATCGACACCCCGCGACCTCCGGCGGGGTGTCGATGAATGCCAAGACGACTTATACTCGAGGTACGAGGACAGGGGGAAAATGCGCCTCGGTACACGCGCGAGAGAAGCAACGATCTTCCAGAGGAATTCGAAGATCGTCCCGCGCCGCGATTACCGCCGTCGCCCTTTCGGAGGCTATTGCCCGGAAGACTCGCGTATTTCACTCGATCTTATTAGTTTTTGGCCCGGCCGACTCCTCGGTACGGAGAAGTCGCGCCAAGGGTGAAACGAGAAGCCAGCCGAAACCCCCGCTGTATTCTGCATAATACTTATTTTATGCGTGACACCATCGCGCGTGAAAGTCTCGGAATAAGAAGCTCCCGGGCGTCGCGGCACTCGTTGCCGAAAATAGAGTGCGTCGAGGCGGTTTCGCTCTATGGAAATCCGAAGGATGGAAACCAAGTCGCCTAGCGTCGCCGCAGAGTCTTATCGGGGGATTTACTTTCCTAGAAACTGCCTGGAAAATGGAACTGGTTGAACGCTGGAATCGCTAATGGCGCGTGTACGTGTACCAAACAATGGGCGAGGGAATCAGCATTTTTAACTCGTTGTATGCCAGATTAATACTCTTGAACGTTTCTACTATGAGTGAATTATGTTCACAGGAAACTACATAATCAAACATTTATAGTGGTATTTCATTGAGATTCAAGTATTTCATTCAAATTCATTTTCAGCAAGACTTAACTTTCAGAGTTAATTAGTTTAGTTCTTCAGTGAAAAGCACTGTCATCCACATATATAATTCGTACTGACAGATCGAATCAATGCTACCTATTTATTTTCCTATACTTCGTAAGTGGCATAAGGTAGAAATAAAATGAAATTCCTGGTTGCAAAGGGTTAAAATGATCACCCATAATACTCATCGCTAATGCTCGTCACGATTCAATCGCCATTCGTTCGCCATCGTTCGTCACGTGCGAACGCACCATAACAACATCGTAATTATCATCGGAACGTTCGCGTGGAGCTTTCACGGGTAACATACGCGCGAGTCCGTTTTCTGATTCGTCACGCTCGAAGTGGCCGACACGAAGGGCGGGAAGAGAATGATTTTTCAACGTCCCAAAACCGGAAGCGTCTCGAGGATGCTCGAAACCACGAAACGACGAGTTCTCGGCGTGAGTAGCTGCTCTCATTTTTTTTTTCTTCTACGAACTCCTCTTTCTCACCCTCCTTTTCTCTAGTGGGGCCGCGACGACTTTCGTGCGGACGCCCCGGGAACCGAAGACGGAAGACTTATCCCGACCAGGCTTTTGACAAAAAGTGAGAAAGCGTGAAGATTGATGCCTCGGTCATCTTAGCACTTTGCCAAGTCACCGGACATTAGAGGGTCGGCTGGTACCCTCTCCTCGTGGCGGAGAAACAGAGTGTAAAATGCATTTAATTCACGTGTCGCGGGAACGAGGGTAGCGGCCCCCAACGACATCACGAAAATCTTCCCTCCTAGTCTGCGGCTCCGACTAGCAATGATTTCACACCCGTAAATTCGAGTGTCGGGTTCACCGTTCCTATCTAAAACACAATTTCCACGTTATTCCATCACTCGCTTCATTGTGTCCATTAGGATGGATTGGGTGCGCGATTCTTTCGAGCAGGTCGTTGCCAACGTTGCGTATGTCATAGGAAAAATTTTCTTGGCGAGTTAACGCTAAACCTATCGACGTTCATTCGTATCTATTTCTATCGTGATGGAATAAGTTGCTAGTCTGAAAATTGAACTGAATCGAATAATGCATAAAACTATTGTATATGATTCATATATTGCATATCAAAAATATATACTAAAGTTTGAAAACGTGACCGGTCGTGGTGGAATTAATGTTACCAAGACGATTCGAGATCCATCGATCCCTAACTAAATTGCGATTACTTTTGATCTTACCGATACACGTATTCCGATCTCTAAAATTGACGAAGACCAACAACGGAAAAATAAATGGGTTTATCCGCGCACATCGTGTTTCCCGATTAATTCGGATAATCAAAGCTCTCGCCGTATTACAAACGTAGCGCAGTTTGCGGCTGACGGTTTTCCAATTAACTAGTGATAGGAATCGCGTTAAGCTCCGCCGTATGTATTTCGAAATTCACGTATACGGGATTGAATAGAATTTTCGAGCGGGACGATAACGGCGCGATAAAATCGAAGAAACGAAGCGGCGGAGCTTGCTGAGTGGACAATGAAAAGACGTGAATCAATTACAGGGAAATTAATACTTAATCGGTTGCTCTACACGAGACGCACTGCAAGACCTCCTGCATAGTTTAACGCCCCGAAAGCTAATTCGTGTCAGCGATAATGAGAGCTTTCACGGTAATGGGACGGTTAACGTTCCCGAGATACAGAAACTTTTACGCGGAGACGTCCAGCGCCTGATGAAGAAGTAATTCGATAAATAGAGGAGCGAGCAGAAGCGTCTGCGACGGGAGAAGGCTCACGGATACAGGCGAACTTCCTCTATATTTCGAGAAAAAGCCAACCGTGTCGGAACAGATGGAGAAGAGCTTTATAGAGTCTATAAAGGATAAAACATAAATTCGTATCATTAAGAGGCCATTCGTAGACATATTGCCGTCCGCTGGAGGAGCAATCTACGGGAATCGTCGTCTTGACGAGTCTCTCTCGACGAAGACGGAAGACCCTCGGTAAACTGTACATAAATTCAAGCGTCGCGGTGATTGGTAATACGACTACCGGTCGGATAGGAGGCGATCCATCTCAATTTCTTGGACTGCGCGTTCTAAACGGAGCTCCCTGGCGGTAGCTTATCGCCGCGGTGAGCAAGAACGCGGTATAAAAGCATCGTGGACGACTAAAAAACACGCGAGTCATGCTTTCCCGAGAGAAACCTTTCGGTCGGGCGGTTAGTCACTGTCTACGGAAAACGGCGAAAAAACGTACACGCGAACAGCTGCCAATCCGAGATTGCGCAACGGGTGTGAAACAAATTAAAGCGATCTCGCATGATCTTCGAAGCCCTCGGCGAGCCTCGTCGAAACTGAACGTTTCCGTCGTTCTGGCGCATCCACGACCGAGATGAATAATAAAATCGGCAGTGTCGGCGAATGGCAGCGGGCAAAAAATAAAGGGTGAAAAAACAATGGTATACGAGCGTGACGAAGTTCGCAGCTCGCTCGAAACGAAATACAGCTTCGACTCCCGTGCGCCAGACCTACGGGAGCACCTACACGTACGTGCTCGCATTCACGAGCACGGGGTAACACGCTCGCGATGCGCAGTGTTAATAAACGGCATCTGTCACCGAGCATTGCGTTGCATTTTGTGTTTTATGCTTTACGCTCGCTCGCCCCGGTTTATGCTTCGGTTTATGCTTCACACCGAGCGTGCACCCGCCGCCCCCGTGTGCGTGCTCCCGTGTGCGCGTAACGTTCGTCGCGGCGCATTTTTCTCCCCCGCTAATCACGTCGCCTTGCCGTGTCGGACACTTTGTCTCCGATTTTTAGCCCCCGTCCATTGGCTGGAAAAGAGATTTTTTACCGCGCGCGGAAAATTGGTCGCCACCCGGCGCGCGGTGTCCTGCCGTCGTCGTTTACGGGACTACTTTCCCCGTATTTATTCCAGAAATTATTCCCGGTCCCTCCCTGCTTCGCTCGTTTCCTCTTCTCCCCGGACCTCCTCGTCGCCGCGCGTAATGGCTCATGCTCGTTTCCTCCGTCCCGATCCGAATATATATTCTTCGATGTTCTTGCCACGTCGAGCACGCGCGAAAAAGAACGGCACTTCCGTTGACAAAACAAACGCCGAGCCCCTGTTTTGAGCCGATCGGCTGAGTGCTCCGATGAACCACTCAATTTTCAATATCTCGTTCTGGGGCAGCGAGATCATCCCTCACCGGCCGCGGCTCGCTCGCAAAAAACAGGCGACTTTTGTCAGTCGGTGATCTACGATCTACCGTCCGGTCGCATCGTTCGTCGAACCGGCATCCAAAACAATTGTCCCTTCCTCTCTTAACGCGCGTCCCTTCTTCGTAGAAGCTTCTTGGCAAGTAAGGGAAGCGATGGCTTCCGTGGGTCGATCTTAACTTCGTCGATCAATTTTCCTTGGTTTTTTTAACCGCGTCACCGTCACGTCAGTTATTGCACTGAATCCATACATCATATTACAATTATTTCTATTCTTCGTGACGTTACTCCTTAATACGTAGCTCCTTAATTTTGGTTTAGTTCACGTAACCCTATATGTACATTACATTTACGTTAGTCTTGTCTTTTGTACTCGTCTGCCGGGGCCCACTGACCCCCATTTAGCTGGGGTACATGCTACACGCATGCTATACGCATGGTACAGTCCCTGAGGGCTGGTTCAATTTTTTAGAGAATATAGCATGGTGATCTTAAAATCAGGATCCGAATTAAATACTACATCGAGACCTCTACTTCTATTCAACCACATTCTAAATCGAGCTTCCGATACTCAAACAATTCCATCTATCGATGAACGTGCACTCGACTAAATCTCCATTAAATTGCCCAAGAAAAACTTTACAGTTACCTTCTGATACAGGAATAAGGAAGATTTCCTCGCGTCGACGGAGCCGCGAGAAGAAGTAATCGAAGAAATTCCCAGCGCCAGAGTCGTCTGTCTTCATCCAGAGCCGTGAAGAGGTACGAAGTGCTTCGTTAAAAGTCAAGGGCACTTCGTAACGTGAATTTTAATCGCAGCCGTGTCCCGAAATAAAGCCGAGGCGGATAATATCATCGACCTCGATCCGGAGGAGGGTCCTGCTTAGAATCGAAACACGGATTAACTCCGAGCAACCTGCCTCTCTCCGCGACAAAGTGCACAGACTTTTCGCCAGCTGTCAGCCAGAGCCGTGGTGCGCTCATTCGTGAAATCTGATCGTAAGTTGCACCACTTCACCGGCCCCTTAATCCGCCAGAACCGCCCTTAGACTTCTGCTTGCTTAAACGAACGCGGTGCGCTAGAGCGTCGTGGCTGACTTAAAAATCAGGGGGGGACCGCAGAATCGCATCGTTTGAAACATCCATTCAATACAATTCATAAATCTTTGCGTAACAGTTAATAGTTTGCTGGATGACTGAACAACGTGAATCGGTCCCATGAATTGGCATTAACCCCTTAACGCACCCATCGATCTCGACTGCAGCGTCGAAAACAATCAATTTTTTTTTTTAAGCGAAATCGATTCTTAGACAAGTGGCACTATTGGAATATCGGGAAGAATAATGTAGTAGATATAGTAAACATTACTGTTTTTATGAATTCATGCACGAACACTTGATTGTCGGTTTTGAACGTGAGAATGTCAAGGGATCAAATTTAACGAAAGAATATTCGCGTTGAATTATGAAGCTTTCGAAACAAAGTGCTAAAGGTGCATGTATTATTTAGCACGTACGGGTGTAACGCAGGCATCGCAGCGGTTTAATTTTCGGAATTGAACGCCATCTAATTCCACGGATATTATTGCTTTCAGACGTTATTCTAACGAAAGTAATTCCGTCCAGTTGCATAGACGCGTCGTCCATCCAATGTTCGCGTCCCCTCGTCGATGTAATTCTCCAGCCCGTACCGTCGACGTTGTTCACCAAACGTCACCGTGCAAATGGTCGAGTTTCATTCGCGTCGGTTTATCGAGTGCGAGGTATGCGACTGCTGTGCTCTCGTTCACCGAAAATTCGAGCTCTGAATGCGGGGAACGGAAAAAGACGAATTGTGTTGCGCAACAAAACAACAATTCCTAGAACGAAAGGACGAACACACCGAAATAGAAAGTATAGAAAAATATTAGGAACGATGGGATTATTTAAAGAACTCCCAAGATATAATATTTGAAATTTAGGATTCAAAATGAATCGATTCGCAGGTAATAGAGGCTTAATCGAGTTCTCAAGCCTGCCTTTCTATATATTCGAAAACCAATTTGATGCCAATGGAGCACGTTGAAGAGTTACTCGGTGTATTTTTCCATCGCCCTGTATGCAAACGCGTCGATCAAAAACTGTCACGTTCCAGGTCGATAAACAAAAGTGTCTGACGCGTTCCTCGCCAGTGATTTTTCGAAAACGGCGAGCAGATTGACGCAACCTTCGCGAACGAGCCTACCAGCAACTACCGAAATCGGCTTACGGATCGAGTAACTTATAAAACCCTCCGCCTGGGTAGCGCTAATCGATTCCTCTTCGTTCAGCCGTGGACGGTAGGTACGAGCGCGTTTCAAATCCGAGCGCGGCGCGGATTTGCAGGTGGAGTCATGCGAGAAGCGCGTCATAAACGCACGTGCGTGACCACGCATCCGATAGGAAGATAATCCTCGAGGCTTCTGAGCTGCGGGCTCGAAAAGAGAACGTAGGTGGAAGGCGCAGGCACGTCGGCCGACGCGCTATCGCACATAATAGACGAACGAGCACGATGTTCGGTACACGTGCTCGGTTAAACGCACTTGCGCTTCTCAGGTATGCGACGGTGAATACACGGGGGCCATGTGTGTGCGATGCAACTTTTCATTGCGCTCTCGACTCGTACATTGACGTGGCGATGACTGAGATGTAGATACTTGCTGTCAAACCTTTCTGATTTGTATTAGGTTGTCCCAAAAGTTTCTTTCGTTTTATTAATAATTCATTCATACACAATATTTTATGTTTTACGTTACATTACAAAATTGTGTACAATTCATTCCGCTCCGTTCCTGTTACAGCATCAATGTCTAAGAAATTAGAGTGTCTATTTATATAAACACTGCCACAGAAAATAATTGAATGTAACTCACGAAAGAAACTTTTGGGACAACCTAATACTTTACGGGGTTAGACGAAATTTGATTTTGTCATAGACGAAAGGCTTCAGGATTTAAAGATGTTCCAATTGATGAAAGCTACATAGTTTTGAACAAAGGTGGTGGTCTTAGAAACTAAGCGATCAAGCCAATCTCCGCAATTACCGATAGTCAAACGAATACGGTGTATACGTGCTGGTCTAACACACCCGCGCTTCGTGTGTACGTGTCAACGTATATGTGAGAGGGTCTATGTACCGATATGCGCGAGCGAGGGGGACCAGGGTGTTGTTCGAGGATTGGCCAAGATCTGTCTAAGGCATTCCTAGGCGGCCTCAAACACAAGTGCACTAAATCAATCCATTGTCAGGGACGACCCGATTCCGTGCAGGTTGACTCACCTTCCACGACAAAGGGCCTCCCATTCCGCGCGCGTCCGTAGAACCGTCTTAACGTCGAACGCATAAGATGAGTCGAGGGTTCGTGGAAGGCGGTGCACACGTCCATGGGAACGTTCCAACGAATCGTCCACGATCAGTCAACCTTCCTCTCGATCTCCACCAACCTCCTCCACCTCCTTCGGGTCTCTACACCTGGCCCGGAGGATTCCACCACGGAATGACTGCTCGCGCGCGTCGTTTGGCGCCCTTAATGGATTCAGAAGTGACTACGATTTCTATGAGTCGTAATAACGTTACGCTGATTTATCTCCGTTTTAACCCGTCGGGCTCGCGTTGTTCGCGCCGTTGAATGCGTATGTAATATCGTTTAACCCGGGCATTGTCGGGTTCAAACGTATGCAAAGTTGCCGTGACGTCGTTGACGAAGCTCGCGTCGTGTGCCTCAAGATCGTTCGGAGGGTCACGGGTACGCTCCACGAGGTCGCTTCCTTATTATATGTCGACCTCGTCCGAGGAGAAGGTACGCGCCATATGCGCTACAGAATTTCCACGCTTCGAGTCATCGTTTTCGAATATTACGAGTTCTGGCGGTGCTCGACCGAGAGAACCGTTACGGGGCAAGCGACAACGCGTCATTTACAATCGATGAGGTCCAGGACGTCTTAAATGCAAGTAGCAAGCTGAGGAAATTACGTTCGATTGTTTAAGTGTTGTTGGGAGAAAGAATATCCTGGTTTAGAGATAATGGAGCAAGTTTGAGTAAGCTTGATTAGTATTAGAAAATAAATAACGTCGAATTTATAAACTTTTAGTTTTCCCAGATTGGAGTAAAGAAGAAGAGTTTCCCAAACGATCGTAAAACGGAAACATTTTCGAGTACAGCGTTTACGCGGACGACGCATAAAATTATGAAATAATCCGCGCGATCGAGGGGTGCATCGGGCTACGGGTAGAATAACAGAGACTAGAAAAGCCGGGTATCCGAATGTAGGGAGAATAATGATCATAAAAATCTCCTATGCCAGCGGGCGGGACGTAATAAAGCAGAGTTTTTAAATAGCCACTAAGGCACGAACGGCCTCAATCATAAACGGACGTCCCTTAAGTAAGAGCAGCCCTCCTTTTATCTCTCGCTATTATTTCGACCCCCGTATCTTTTTTTCCCGACGACGGGAGTTCCTCGTCGTTTTAACGATAACAATTAAAAGGGCCACCGCTCTCTGCCAAAGCTAATTATCGCCGAGACACTTTTATTAGCCTTTCCTTCCCGTCAAGGTTCTCCCGAATATTTCGCGATCGTGACACGACTTTTTCAACTTTCGCGCGATGAGCGTGCGCGACGCGAGCATGAATACGCAAAGTGGCGTGAAACGTTTCAGGTCTCTGGATAGTCCCTAATAATCGTCCATCGATAACCTACGTTTCTATTAGTCACCCGTTGCGAGAACTCGTTTACAGTGGGATTCACACATATCATTAAAAGCGCTCGCCTCGTTAGCATATTATCTCTCGCGATGGTGTAATTACGTGCGGCACACGACTCCATCCGATAAGGACGAAGAGTGTCTCGATGCTCGATACGTTCGTGCAGCGGTGGGAAACTCCGCGACAACTGCGAATGCTAATCCAATTAGCTCATTAGGTAATTACACCGTGCCGACAGTTCTCGTCTTCCGCGGGATTTCGAAATATGTACGGTAGCTATCTTGTCACCGTCGGTAATTATGAGATTCTCTGCTCATCGAAAAAAGACTAGTGACTTGTAATTCAATTATTACGAAGAAGTGGAAGAAGATAAAACGTGTCGCGACAAACGCGGGATAGAGTTTGCGACGAATCTGATTTCCTCGATGATAAAGTGTGAAACATGGTATATACGTATTAGTTATAGATTGCTTTTAATATTAAATTTCTTTCGTTTGTTAAATTCACTTCTTTATCGAGTTATCGAGAATTTAAAAGTTAGGAAGGATGCTTAACTTATCGCTAAGTAGCGAGGAATATACCGTGCTGTTGTTTTGCAAATCTTCTTTGCCTCGAGAAGCCATTATTCTCCTTCCAGTGATTTACCAGAGTTCCCTGTCTTAGAAAATGCGCGTAATTTCTTTTCCACCGGTTAGACTTCATCGTTCGATCGAAGAAAAACAAATTGCTTTCTCCGATTGCCCGAGCGAACGAGTGCAATGGTAACGAATATCCGGAGAAGATTAAATTCTACCTAATAACAGCATTTCTCTCCGTGGAGTTTCAACGGTATCGATATCAGGGATGCCGGTCCGTGAAAGTCGAAATGAAACGACGGGAATGCGGCAACGGGTACTTGAAAACGTTATCGCGAAACGAGTATCATAGAACTACAAATTCCACGCTTTTTTCTTCTCTCGGTGTGCGTACGTGGCAGAGGAGGGTAGGTTGGTTCGGAACACCCTAATATCCCTCGACGCGTAACGGTTTCATTTCTCCCTCCCGTCCTCCTACTCTTCGCATTTTCCTCTCGCACGTACGCATTACCTAGCCTAACCTTCTGTCCCTATCGCAAGATAAACGATCAGTCACACCCTGCGACTTTTATTTCTCGCAATCATCCCCGTCTCGCAGGCCTACTTGCTGCCACTTTCCGTCCGCTGTCTGCTTCCTTCCTTCCTTCCTTCTTCCTTTCCTTCTTTCGCGACGATACAGGACTTCCGACCGATACCTTCCCCGGGATGGAAGCGCGGGACTTTATTGCGCAGCGTAAACTTCGCCTCGTAAGGATTCGACTGCTGATTGAAAGGAAATCGTATCTCCGACGGGTCTGCGGCAGCCGCCGGTAATCGGCGAGTAAAATTTAAACGGAACGCTGCGATATCGAGAACGAATCGCGATCCCATTCGTCGGGGAATAAAAACGAGAGTCTGCGAGAATCTGTATATTATTTCGTTGTCGAATACAAACGAGAACGAGTGTGCATACTTCGGCAAATGCTTTGGACAGTTTTCAATTTTCGGAAAAAAGAACTAACGGCGACGATTACCAACAAATACGTCGATAATAGCTCGCTCGCCTTAACCAGAAACGAATCGACCAAGTTTTCTCTGTTTTTATCCGTCGAAATAAATATTCCGTTCTTTCATTCGATTGATGGAGCGGTCACGCTGTGCCAATCGCCAAAGGCTCGTTCGTATTTCATTGGCGAAGTTCGATTATTCGATCCTTTGTGGGGACCGGAACTGGGGAAAAACAGTCACGAATAAACGTCCAGCGGCGTCCAGCTCGGACTCGAAACGAAAGTAAAAAATTGAGCGATATCCTGGGCGACGCGGGGGTGAGCCACGAAACGGCCGGACGGGATCTATTTTTTACGGCTTTGTGTGTCTCCATCGACGTAGGAAAATGAAACCGGTAATGCGACGGCATTGATAGATTCGCCGCCATTTGGAGAATGGTCGGATTATGCGCGGCATAAATACGCAATTTCACCCCGAATGCCACCGGGCTCTCCCCTTTGGGAATAGCCGATGCTTATCCGCTTCAAATTAACAAATTGCTACGCGCGAATACGCTGACAGTGAACCATGGCGTTGCGCGACGCCGCTTAATCAAAAAGGAACTACATCCGCTAACGAGCTTGCTTCGATTTCCGACGAATGAGACAAAAAAAAAAAGAAAAAAAGAAAAAAAAAAGAAAAAGACGACGATGAATAGCGAGGAGACCGATAGTTGAATAAGCCCGGCCACGCAAACAGTTTCCAATCTTTTGTAACAATCGCGAACAACCGAGGCGAAGAGAAAAAAAAGCACACGCTATCGAGGAGTACAAACACTTTCCCCTAACCTTCGCTGGCCGACCTTCGTGTTGTCTAATTACCCGGTAGAACGTTTGCTCGAGAGCCACCCCGCTGCTTTCGAACCCCAAGAAACTGTGACGCGGAACCTGACGAGCATTGTGTCGCGTTATGTTGTTAGCGTTTTTTTTTCCCTCTACCACGTGTGTCCGTGTGAGTGTCCCTTAGCACATTGTACGCGCAGAGGCACCCTCTGTGCACACTCAAAACGGTACCTACGGTTCGTACGAAGGATTGCACCCCGAGCACGGTGATTCCCTATTATGCGGTTCACAGTCCTCGTACGACCATGTTCGCCTCTCTCGTCTCTGTCTCACCCATTCACTCTGATCTTTTATCTGACCCCACGCGGACACACTAGGCGGTTTGACCTTATTTCCATAACGTTTACGGTGTTGTCCTCGCGATATCAGAATCCCGCTTCCGGTGAAGACTACCACCTGGCCACCGATGACCATTGTCCCGCTGTGCTGTTACACCGTGTTCCTCGACCCTGGACACGAAATCGGACAACGCGTGCGAAACTACGACTACGTGGCACTTCTTTTTCCACGTCGAGAAACACGTGCCACCGCCATTAGCTGTCGCCGCGAAGTTGCATTTAATTATTCACCGCCGATGCGCGCACCCGTCGCGACGCGAGGTGGAAGCTCTGGTTACTGAACGAATGAGAAAATTGTTGTGGCATATACTCTCTGGGGTAGGAGTTTATGATGAAACTCCTCCCATTCGAAATCGAAAATTTCATTTTTTATTATTTTAAGGGATCTACACATATTATTTGTCTTTAACCATTCCGACATATTCAGACCTGCACCACCTACCAAAAATATAAAGAGGCGAAGAAAAGTCACAGACTGTGGACTATTTCACTGTGTGAAATTTAGAAATAAAACTTCAGAAGTATATTCTTAATGGAAGAATCTCTTCAAAAGTGAAACCAAAATTCCTATTCTTTTCTGTAGAGTCCCATGATCACCCCCTTAATTGTTAGTATCCTTGCGAAACGCGCACAGGAGTGTTTTCAATTTAGAAAGTTCTCCAGGAACGTGACCCGTTCTAACTTCAAGGTTCCCCGTCTAATTGGTCGAAAATCCCAACTATTTTCGCAACGGGGAGCAATCAGTCGGTTGCCTGAATTTCTGGGGATTAAGTTATCCGGATATTGACCTAACTGAATTTCGAAAATTGACGCAGCCGCCATTAGTAGCGAGCTTGTACGGCTCGATCCGGAATGCAGCTTAACTTCTTAATTGAATATTCGAACCTGGGTGGCCTCGACCGTACGAGACGACGACGACGTCCAACAAATTGGACCGGCGCGAACTTCGAGAACCTATCCGCGCGCAATTCTTGAGTGGAACGTACGTTTATGGTTGGGCATCCCGCGCGGAGATTCGAGGGAAGCAAACGCGATATCTCTCGCGTGGATTTATGCGAGGCGTTATGGCCGACGGATCTAACCCACTGGAGCTAGGTCCCGGGCCGTAAAGCCGAGATAATTAAATTATGGGAATAAAAAGCGAAGGAGGAGAGCCGCGGAGAGTTCCCGCTTTTCGACGAAGAAAAATCGTAAAACCAGCCCGACTGACAAATCTGTATAATGTTTCGCGATTTTTATCGCCTCCCTTCAACGCGGCGACACTAAAATGTCTCCACGAGTCCTGCGCGCACACACGGTCGCTTACGCGCGTCGAATTTCGAAATGGAAATGAAAGATTTTATGTTGTCGTCAAAGATCGACGCGGGAACGCTCGGAACGGTTGTCGCGACGGCTATGCTGACTCTTTGTGGCTCGTTCGACAGCTGCGTATCAACGGATTAACAAGTTGTAACTCGGGACGCCTGTCGTGCTTCCCACGTGTGTGGCTTTATTCGCGCATATCTTCGATCGGGAAAAGAAATGAGGAGTTAGCAGCATTCGGCGATAGCCGTGGCCCTAGTAATTGCGTGAGAATGTTTCTTTGCGCGGACTTTCGAAAAGGCGTAAACCGTGGACGCGACTATAAACTCCGGTAATGAATGATTATAAGACTGTACTTCGAATAGAACCTGGAATTTATTTATAGTGCGCTGATAATAACGCTACCTCGATGATGTTTGCTCAAGACACAACAAATTTGTATCTAAATTTTATGTTTCGAAGGCTCTTGAAAGTGCAGAAGGAGTGTCTACGGAATTTCATTTGGTTTTGTAACGTATCTTGAAAAGTAAACTTGGTAGAAAAGATTCCCGTTAAAATTTGAACTGCCCTCGTAAAAGGGGAAGGATAAACACGGAATTAGCCAAGACGTTATCAAGGAAGACGGAAATTTCGAGACGATCCTAACTAATCCCGTCACGTAGTGCCATAATCGTCTCGGACGGCGGCGTTAATCAAGTTCCGAAAATACAGGAATGGCCGGAGGTGTAATTTTACCCTTATATACGGGTGTTAAAGCGCGCCGGAATGGCACCCCATGCATAACGCTCGCCGCTTGTACGTATATATGTACCTACAACCAGTATACCAGTTTCCACCCACTCGTAACCAGTGCAGGTACTATACATATATCTGTATATCGTAAACTACGTAGTGGAAGTGTTAAATCTTCCGCGCTAAATGGGAGAGGACAAACTTACGCGGAAACTTGGGAAATCGCGGCTCTTCTGAGCCATTCATGGTTGCTTCGCGCTCGCCTTCATGTACAGCGCTCGCGAAAAGCACCCGAGACGTCTATGCAACGACCATAACTCGCAAACCTCCCCCACCCCTCGCAAAAAACATCACTATACATTCGCTAAACTATCTAACACTAAAAGGACTGGGGCGGGACAGAGTGGGCCATTTGCATCTTCGCGAAAGTAAATTTCCAGCACTGCCAACTGTTTCTGATTTAAAATTTCCTATGAATATTCCATTCGTCCCAATCCATCACAGTTCCAAGTTTCAAGCCTTCCTAAATATCTAATACGAGAGATTCCGAAATCCGTACCTCTTTAAGAAAACGTGAGATCTCTGTTGATAGACGGTAATTCTGTACCTCCAACATCGACTGCAAGCGAGGAACACAGTAAACGTTTCGAAGCGCAACGAGAATCCTAGGATCCGCGTCGATACATTTCTCGACACGGTCGCCACTGCGTGACGTTACGAGCCATGAAATCGTACCATGATCTATCGACCGACAAACTTGTAACGAGTCACCATTAACACTTCCTTTCCCTTCGAAAGCGAAGGCCCCTCCGTCGAAGACTAACAATATCTCTTACGGGTGATCGGCTTGTAATAATTGCGACTGCACGGCGGCACCGTGAAAGCGGGAGGGGGAATGTTTTGTGTTTCCGAAGCCTTTAAATCCCGACTTTAAATTCATTCCGTACCGACGATCGAGTCGCCATTGTCCCCGCATCTGTTCCTCGGTCTGTCCGCGGGGTTTAGCTTAGGAATTAGGGGTCGAGGCTGGATTTCATTATCGGTATAATTTTAAAGTGGCTGTCAAGGGGTGATCGCAGCTTTTGACGCTTCCTTGACTGACGGAGGGTGTCTCTTACTCCCGGAGTCTCAAGCTGAATCATCGTTTAAAACATTTTGCTTCGCCCGGCTAGACACGGAGACGAGATAGGAGCTGTCGCGTAAAACACACTGCGCACGGGCCCGAACGGACCGACGCTTTTAGACGATTAATGGACGTTACGCTCTGGAACGAAATAAACAGAACGCGATAAACCCTTCGCATCGCGTATGCTTTTCAATTAAATCGCGCGCGTTTCGGGAACAATTTGATGGGCTGCTGATTTCCGACCAAGAAATAGATCTTAATATTTTCTTGATTATCAGTTGGTCGCGCGCACCGAACTTTGAAAAGTGAGAAATATGGACATAGACCATCGTGGGAAAATGCAGGTAGAGATGCTTGCCTATATTCTTATCTAAAAAGTATTTTGTTGGATAAAATCGCGTAAAAAAAAAAAAATCCTGACAGATGTATGTACTTCGTATTTAATTACGAGATATTTGTTTACACATGTCATTATATTATATTATATCTCAAGTACTTCCGTATTCTACATCTTTAAAGGAATCTAAAAAAAAATGCCTCCTTAAGCTTGTATTCCCATCGACCACGATTTTTCCGTCCCAAATACCAGCCAGGCCTTTCAACTTTGCCGCATTCTTGCTCGACGTGCAATCCTTAAAAAATATCGCGAAATTGCCCAAATCTGCTTATGAATACGACCCCGTCGTACAATAATACCCAGACACCGACGCACCTCGCGCGAGATCGCTTGGGTACACAATACGAGCATCGTTCCAGCTCCGTCGCGTCTGTCGATTTTAGCGAAGATATTCTCGGCTGGTGGAACCTTGTTATTTCCGCGCTGAGAACCGTCGCGGCGCCGCGAAGATCAGAGAAAAATCCATTGAGAGGAAATAGAGAGCCGCGGAGGGAAGAGGGAAGGCCACCCCTACGCTCCTGACATAACATTTCTCCTTTGAGGCTTAGGGAAAAGGATCAGAGATTCCCTGGCTGAACGCGACACGTGAAATCGACACAAAAGTGACCATCGTCTGGTAAGCGATAGGACCGCGAAATTGCCCCGCCCTTGAGATTCGGCTTAACTCGACCATCCCCCATTCGGTCCCGTGTCTCCGGCGCAACGGATCCAACGAGTATTTCGCTTGAAATAACACGGAGGATGATGGCCCCGGACTAACCGGGGGCACTAATGTCTAGACAATATTTGTCTTGACCGGGCCAAGAAAATAATAAGCGATGAGAGCGAAAGATACGTGCGCGTGCACGCGCGTCTGCATGGCGGACACGGAGGTCATAACGGGGTTATGAGCTGTGAGGTAGTTAAAGTTTTCAACTGCCGCCGCGATATATACGCTTCCCGCCACCCCTGGCACCGGTTGGCCAGAGCCCGCAGCACTCCGAAGCTCGTTCGTTACGTGTTTCGCGCTAAATTTGTTCGATATCCTCGAGGAGTACCGTAAATCCGGATATGCCCGAGGAAATTGCTCTTCCCCGGCGTCGGCTGGCTCCGAATTCTGACGGAAAAGAAACCGAAACAACGGGGAAGCCGAGCGATTCTCGGCGAAGACTCAACGAGGCTCTCGGCGCTTTTAAACGAACCGAAACATAATCGAAATAATTGGAGTTTTTCTCTCGGTACATTTGAGTGCGCCCCCGAACAAAATTAATTAACAACGGCTGCATATAAAATAAACTCGTCCCTGGAAGTTCGGGCAGAGTTTCGTTCTAACTTTCTACTTACAGTCCGCGACACGAGCAAATTTGTTCAGAGAAAAAATATAACGGATAAGGTACATATAAAAGGAAAAGTATCGACGTTCGATGTCTATGAAAACAATGTGCTCGTTTGCAATGAGAAAACAGTTGCATTCGAGATGTCTGGACTCAGTATTCGAGGAACTCACAGATTGAACTGTACGGATCGAAAGAGATTAGATTAGAAAATATGATGCCCAGCATCCTTTTGCCAGGGACTGTATAAATTGGATGGAGACGGGAAGAGATATCGCGGCGTGTAATAACAACTTTTCGATAGGATACAATTGACCGTATCGCAAGTTTGGAAACGTGCTCGATGAGATTCGTTATGTTGCTCCCCTCTTTGCTCTCTTCGTCCCGCTAATGACAACGCCAGGGTGCTTGAGCCCCTATCATAATTCGCAGCTTCTGGTTTTCCGTGGAGGGTTGTTGACACAATGCGGGCGCCTTACCGCAGCCCTATTCGTGCCTAAGACCGTCGAATATCAATAAAGATAGAAAGGAGGAGCGTGTAAAGCGTGGAAGAAGAGTCAAACACGAGACGACCGCGGGCTCTCGGACATCGTTTGCCGAAAGGTTCCTGCGGGACACGGGGTGATCGTGACGAGATCAAAGGGAACGTTTTGTCCTAATGACCGTCTTGCACTCTCGTGCGTCGACGTGAACCCGCGGGGTTTGCGTCTCCCTCGACGTCGACCGAAATTAAATCGAGAGAATCTTCGGGAGCGAGGCTCGTGAGCGAAAAACGGCGGAATCGTGACGGCCGGCTGACGATACCACCCACCGCGTTACATTGTTCCGCAGCGACACAAAAGTGTATAGTCTCTCGTCCTTGGTTGAGTTATGACGTACACAAGCGAGCACGAGAAACGTGCTCCCAAACGGCCGACTAATTTCTCGTCGTGTAATTTATTCGAAGCTACAGGCACGAACTTTCGTGGACGATTTTGCATTCAATATTAATAGCCGAACGGAAAGCAGCTGCGATAATTATTACGATTGCTTACCCCCTCCGAAAAAGAAAGAATACACGGAACGGGCCCCCGGGCAACGCGAAACTCGAACAATTAATCTAAATGTCACCAGGAGTTAATTTATACCGGCGCGCAATCGTATATCAAACGCTATCTTCTTCGGATAGTCTCGGGGGTATAGGATATATAAAGCATTTCCCGTTAACCAGCGACGCGGGCCTTTATCAACCCTTCAACGGACGTTTCCTATCGTTGCTTTCCTAGCGTTACCTCCGCGACGAAACTGTCTCACGCTTTAATTACTTTTGGAACGAAAGAACGCCGTTAATTGCATCTCGCGAACGGAACGAAGGAGGATCCGTAAAATCCACGTTTAAACGAAACGTTCGTCGATCGCTCTGGCGAATCTTTCGAACGACCAGGATAGAAATACGAGAGGAAAGGACACTTGGTAACTCTACAAAAAAAAAATCGAAACTAAGTTAAACTCATTCTATAATAAATGCTCAATCAGTCTTTCACTTTAACACTTTGATCGCCATATCTTTTCGGACTTTTCGCTAAGGAGTTAAGTACATTAATTCTGAAAGTAAGACTACAGAAAATAAATTTGCATAGGATTCATGAATTTGGCGAAATTGCGAAAAAAAAGGTACTAGTTTAAGTTCGACAAAAACAAGTTCCAGTTATATAGAAATAAAGTAAACGGCTCGAATAAATTTTCACGCGTAGTTTGGCACTGTGTTAACAAAATATTTCGAATGCAACATACTCTAGATATCACACCGATTTCTAAAACAATAATAACTGCGATGCTCCAAACGTTAAATGATTCGTGCCACTCAATGACGGTAAAACCCGATTCCATCTTCGACCAACCGAAACAGTTTTCGTCGTTAATCCCGTTTAATGGAAACACCGTCTCGGCAATTTCCCCCTCGTTTAGTGGCAACATCGAGCCGTATCTCGCACCTGGAACTGCAAACATCGATGTTCCCGGACGGCATTAATATTTATCACAAAATCACGCTTCTTGCTCCCGGTGGTTTTATTGGCCATACCGCTGGCATCTTAGTGCCAGGCACTCCTATTATTATTACATCCACTATAGTATAGTGGCTATACGATGACACGAGCACCGATACACCGCGTAGGAGAGCGTTGGAGAGATATCGACCACCGTAGACCGCGGTTTCAAGTTGGTGAGTGCATTCGCGAGCGGGTCGAACGTAATTTCGCGCGGCCACCAGCAGTAAAGCTCCACCGGTGTAATTATAAACAGAAGGCACTTTGCGCAACGATATATCCACCGTTCGCGACTCGACTACGTGAGTCATTCTCGTTATTTTATTCCATTTGATTAATTCCGGGCCGTAAAAGTACCGTAAAAGCGCCTCGACTCGTCGGAACCGGGATCGCGTAGCATCAGACTGCATTTCGTGGCGGCAGTTTCACGGTGATCCCCGTGCTGGCGGACGAGGAAAGAGCGACCGTTTTCCGGTGCTGGTGCGCGTCGTTTCGGCGTACATTGTAAGGAGAGCGGAATCGTGACGATTCCGAACTTCCTTTCGAAGGAGAAAACCAGGAGCAAGGATAAGGTCGTAATTTTAACGGGGCCGCATGGCTCGCATTTCGATGGCAGCTTAAGTCTTCCAGATTCTCTACTCCACCCCGTTTCTGTCTACGATCCTCCAATTCCCTGTCGCGTTTCCACTAGGATCCCTTTTTCTTACAGCGACGATAAAATTTTTTCTATCCAGAGTCGAAACGCGCTGTCCAGCTCGAATGAAGATATTAACTGTCCCCGGAGCAAATATTTCTAATTGCCAACTGGCCCTCCCGCTGTTCGGGAAACACGCTATCATAAAATCTTTATCGCCCTGATATTTAGAGTTCGGCTGCCAATGGTAGAGGCGATCGTAACACGGATTTCAGGGTATCGCGCGAAGAATACACGTCGTTCCGTATCTTGCTTTCCTTTCACGAGCGTGCCCAGCCCGTTATTAATTGCGCGGAGACACGTTCGTCGCGTAGACTCCCGTCGCGTTCGTTTTTATTGTAACGTAAAATCCGTACTCGCGGAGAAAAATGTTAATCCACTGCGCGACGAGCGTGACCCGTGCTCCGTTATCCTCGGACGTCTATCCGCTTGAAACGCGGACAGAAGGCGTTCCTATATGAATTTTTCTGAAAGGCTATATTTTACCAAAGGTCAAGATTTCGTATCGCTTAGGAACTAGTGATTGATAACAGCGAATATTCTATAGAATAGAAGCAAGAGCTCGAACTGGAGAATGAAATATTCCACATGGAACAAATAAAAACCACATTTGTTATCTATACTTTGCCCATCTCCTCTCGACCGATCGCGAGACTGGAAGTTCTAGCGAAGGCACATGTCGCTGGCAAGTTTGGTTCGACAACACGAGCGCTCATAGCGTATCGGGCTTAATTAAATTAAGACCACGAGGCGTTAGAAGCGGTAGGTCACGGGCCATGGTCGGCGCAGCAGCCGGAAGGCGAGTAGAGATCTCGAGGCACAATGCCGCGATTGTTTCGATCGTCGAGACTCGTTACCATGTCTCTTGTTGCCCATAAATCGACTCGTTCCTTTTGGCCCTCGCGCACGCACACACTCGCTTACAACGAAACAAACGACGCGTGTGCACACGCGGAAAAGAAGCGTGTCCGCGCATTCGGCCGCGTATCGCGGTCGCTGCAGAGAGAAGTGTCAGCTGTAACTTTTATTGGTTATAAAAGCTCGCGATATTATGCTGAGCCAGAGTAAATACGTTTATGCTTCCCGCGTCTCTCTCCGTCTTCCGTGTTCTTTAATCCATCCCAACGAGAATACGCTACGACGGAACTTCCCGAGCCTTATCAATCTAATACATTTCATATTTTATGGTTCCTTCTTCGGAGCGACGCGAGAAGAGCGCTGACTTTACGGACGCGTATCCGAATCGCGACGTGTGTTTCGCATTAATTTCTCCAGTAAGAAGACAAGAGAAGCGCAAGGAGTCTCCTTCTTGACCGACACGGGTGAATCATTCTCGAACCACGGAAAAAGCAATTCGCACGGGTCGACGCACTCTCCGATACAAGGTAACGACTTCCTTGGCGCGTGTTACAGAAGTTCCTACCGATAGGCCGTGAAAATTGACGTCGGGGCCAGAGAAGTTCCTAGACGACGACGATTACAGGCGTCGCGTCGGACGCGAGGGTTGTCACGGTGTTTCCGACTGTGGCAACGCTTATTATCGTAATAAGCGCGAAGGGAAATCTTGAGGAGTTACTAACGCAACTGTCATTACGAAAATTGCCCGGTGAGCGGGAACTCGGAATTCGAAGTTTCATGAAAAACGAAACAATAATGTGGTTCGACGGAAACGTAGGGTTTAAGGTGTATAGAAGGTGACTAGTTGGGTTGATGGAACAATTTCTTTTTGTAGAATAGTTCAGGCTCGAGAAAAATGACTTTGAAAGTCAATTAATTACGGTTTGGGAGCAAATAAACCGATGGATATTGTAATCGCGAGTCAAATTAGGAATGGAACAACTTTTCCATCTTTTCATGAAGATTATGGTGGTCGAGAAATTCGCAAGACAGAAGGAATAATGTGTTCTCGATGTCGCGTCACCATCGCAACGATTTACCGCATACTACAGGATAACAGAATGCATCCATACCACATTTGCAGAGTGCCAGGACTTAAGTCTCCTGATTGCGTTCCACGAATGGCTTTTTGTCAGTGATTGCGTCAGCAACGCATTGGTGATTAAGAATCTATATTGCGTGTTTTATGGGTCGATTCACTCGAAATGGTATGTCTATCGTTGGCGATACAGGTTGGTGGACACCTAAAAATTCACGTGGCATTTTAGAAACGCATTTCTAAGAAAGGTGAAGCGCCAACGTTATGCTGAGCAGAATTTAAGGAACGAGAGAGTGCTACAAAATATACCTTTGATCGGTGAAACTTCTTAAACAAGCAACAGGGGTATTGTACCTGTAACATTACTCAATTTTTGCTCATAAAATAATCGAATCAAATTCCCCTCTTTCTCAAATATGAAATATGACGTAGAAAAAAATTATTCCATCCCTGCATATATTCTAAACATCTCCAACTTGAAAGCTCTTGAAAGCTCTTGAGGGCTCTTGAAATTTAAGCCCTCCTAATTCAAAGGTAACAGCGAAGAAAATTGAAATCCAAAATGAAAAAACGAGTAAAAAGGGAGTAAACGATCGCGTGATAAATTGCAAATGACAACGTTACGGGAGATTGGAGTGAAATCTCGTCTGCGCCGCGCGATTTCGCAGACGGCCAATAAATAGGACGTCAGGTTCCGTCGCATCAGCAGCACGGACAATTGCATCCAGGTGGTCGTACTGTTATGACGTAATAATCCAAAGCAAGCTACCCCTAATTCACAGGCAAACCCGTAGCACGGCTCACCGGAATATAGTGCCTCGTGAGTGGTCGTAGTACGTCGTACCGGTCCAGCAGGTCGATGCATGCGAATGTGCACGTGCGTCCTGCGGTGCAGGAGAGGTTCCACGCGTTGATGATGCGTCTCGACATACCTGACGTCCGTTAACGTCCACTAGATGCGTCTAGATACCCGATCCTACCTGAACCACGCCGATCACTCGTATTTAAGCCTAACCGAGTAGGAACTTAATTACCCGCGAGGAGAACACCAACGAGCGTGCGAGCGAGTCTCCGTTATATTTTCACTTGTGAAAATAACCAAAGCGTTCATAGTTAGTCGATACCGTAACTCGGATAGCTAGGGACCTGGAGAAGAGATTTTTCTTTGATCTACAAGTTCGTTCTAAAACTCGAAAAAAAAATATACATGTCGAATCGAGTAACCTCCTCCTTTTCGAAGTCGGTTAAAAATAAGTCTCTTCGTTTTGAATCGAGGGGTTGATTGATCAATTTCGGCTAGTGGTACTATTGTATTGGGATTTTTGCTTCGATGTATGCTCTATAGGCAAAACTGTTTTATCGAACGCGTAGTTCCTTTAAATGAGTCACGGATAAGCGTGGCCGATTATCGACGTAAAAGGTTAATCGAAGGAAATTGCCTTTGAACGAGGCAAGTGTCGAAAATCCGAGGAGAATTCGAGTATCGAAACGCGATAAATCATCCGTGTGACCTATTGCCTCCAGGGGCGTTCTCTGTTACAAGAGACGGTAATCACAGCGTACCGTGATCTTTTTTTCTCGCGCTAGATACACGTTTTAGAACGCAATCAGCGGCACTCGTGCGGGACCGTGAGCTCTCGCACAATCGCGATCGAATCAATCGATCCGATCGTATCTACGGGAGCTTGGAAAAACTCTCAACTACGGGCAATCAATATTATCGCTTAACAGTTCGCGGCACAAGGTATATACTTTCTATTTCCCTAACGAGTGAATACGAACACCTGTATGCTGGTATCAACCACCTTCCGGGCACGCGTGCATGCATCGCGACTACATAACTCGTCAGGGCCGTAGAAATATTTATTGGCCGCGCGAGCACTTGATCGATACGTCTCTAGACATTGGGCCGTTGGATAAGTACTTCTTTCTGAACGGTCAATATTATGAAATATATTTTGAGAGGTAGATCAAACCCCTACTATAAGAACTTCTCTTCTTTGATTATGAATAGATACCATTTTTTCTTTGCGTTAGTTTTGTAAACAGAGCGTTAAAGTTCATTTGATTTCAATTACAATTAGTCTGTCTGTAATAAATAATAGCACAAAAGAGTTTTGTAAACGGTTTTGTAAACTGAGCGTTAAATTTCATTTTACCTCGATTACAATTATTCAGTCTGTAATAAATAGTACCACGAAATAGGTGAATTCAAGTAGACCTAAATTGAGAGAAAAATCTACACAGTGCAAGGGTCGATATGCATAAAATATTCAACAAATATTTATTATTTAATAGATACGTGAGAAACTGCAGATTCTACGCACCTGCAATTTATCAGTCGTTTGAAAGAGTACCAGGGAACTGTGCAGCGCCTATCAAGGCCACTGAACTTGCTACTTGAACCTAGAAGCGGCGCAGCGTTGCGGTTTTTGTGGTCGCTCACGATTTTATAACGTTGCCAAGGCGTATTCCGCCCGCCCTTTTCTGCTGCTCTTATTAGCAAGCGGGGTTGTACGCACTGGTCTAAGGTAATCTTTAGATGGTAATGATAACTCGTCTTGATTTCCTGGTGCGGTTAGTACGGCACGAGCCTCCGCGAGGCTCCTCGCGGTTAATGGACGATACGAAACAAAGAAACGAGGAACGAAGACGGCACGCCTTGGCCACGGGGCGAAATCTTCCGAGAACCGATTACTATTAACGCGCGCGCGAAACTCGGAAGCTTCGAACGCGAGCACCGTATTCATGATACAGCTCCGAACCCACCCATGATAATTATGATCGTTGGTGAGTAATAACCGAGGTAGAAGCCAAACAAGAAAGTATCTGGGTTGGTACGAGTAAGTACGTATCTCGTGCAGAAGACTTCGATTCCTCTGCGTCGAATATTCCGCCTCGGTTCGACCCTTTTTTTAGTTACTTACGGTGTTCGGTTGTTAACTCGAACACAGAGTCCTAACGAATCCTCTCTCGTAGCGTGAAAATACGTTTAGTAATATTTTCATGCACGCTAACGTATAATTAAAATCTGTTTAATCGATTAACAGAGTAATCGATGCAAACTAAACATGTAATATTCCGAAGCGAACTTGTATTAAAATCTGAATAAAGATTTACTCAGGCCGTAGCACGTGGATTACCGCGAAATTACCGATACATTATCCATGGTCGTGCAGTTCTGTGCGCAGTTAAACAAGGATCGTAGAGCCGCGAGTATTACACGTTCAATAAATTTTAATGAAGTGGTTTAATTCGATCAATTAAACGAGAAAGAACCGCGAATAAAGTATACGAGACCACTTTTCCTCGCACTCAATACAAGAGTACGTATACGTCAAAGATTGCCTGAAATATACACGTAATAAAAGATAATGCATCCGCATAAAACTTTAAAGCATAGCGAAGAATGATACGCGCGTACCGAAGCTGAGCACCACTTTGAATGCACTCGAGCATTCGAATATTTAGCAGAGCCTTTCTCTCCTTCGGCGATTCCTTTTTCAGTGCGCTTCATTTACCCGAGCGTTACGCCCCTTTGGGTGGAGAAAAAAGGAGAAGTTTTCATGGCTGGGGTCCCGGAGAAATTTTCACGAAATCTTCCGACGCCTCATTTGATCCTGGCTCGCTGTTTGACGTACCGTGCACTGCCGCGACTTGACGTCTCGAGCGATCTGAACATCAACGATAAATTCGACTGTTATCCGCAGATCTGCCTACATCTTTTCCCTCGAACGAGGTGCTCGTTGTATGGAACGTCGCAAGTATGACAAATTATAGTTTTATTGTATTATTTCACGTTGTATTACTCTGAATAATATTCAGACATTAAATTTTGTTATCTGTTTAACTCGAAACCTTCAGTTTCTATCATTACACATAGGATTCAGTCAGTCCTTTAAGTATTCGTACCTTTTGTTTCGAAGATTGTACTGAAGACATTTATCTAAATTAATTGATACGTCTGACGTTTCCAAATAAATTTTGTATTATAAATATGTGCATGCGTGAAATATATTTATGTACATATTTATAACGAATCATTTATTTGGAAACATCAAGTTTGTCATTTAATTTAGAGAGATTTCTTCGATAGACACAGAGGGTACCAACACTTACGAGACTGACTGTAGTTATGACGCTCAAATGCAAACTAAAGTAACCCATCATGAATATGCTAATAATATTTTCGCGACAGCTTTTACATTATTTCGCATTTTAAATACGTCGAGACCCGACAGCGAGTCGCATCCGCGGGGCAGATTGCTTTGGGAACAGAAACGAAGACCGCGAAGGCTTAACGCGCGAGTTATTCGCCGGGCTGAAAGTGAACATATTTAACTTTCCAGCCGTGGTTCGGAAAGTCGTTCCTCTCGACAACGAGCACCCCAAAGCGCGCCTTATTACGATCGTGCAATGGAAAACGCGCATTCAGAGGGAAAGTAGACTCACGAGAAATAATCGGTAATACCCGTCGGTTAAAGAAGGCGAAGTGCTGAATAAGGGGTTGCCCGACTCAAAAGGATCGGAACCCGAAGCCTACAGAGGATTCTGAAATATACGTATATCTGTGCCGTTCTTTACGATATAAAAGACTATAAAACCCTTCTTTCGGTACCATCCCACCCCCTGGCCGCCCCATCGTTCGAACGACTGATCTTTTGCCCAAAGCGTCGTCGATGCTATGGCGTAATTAACGATTACAAAGTATTTCGTAGAGATGATTATCAGTCTGTGCCGGATCCAGTGGCGTTCTCACTCCATAACATCCGGCACTTTGATGTCCCGACCGTCTCTTGTTTTCTGCTCCATTGTACCGACTCTTACAACCACGATGGGGGGCGGTTGCACCGTGTTTCCACATCGGTGTTGGCACACGCACACACCACCGCCGTTGATCCAAGCGTTGTGCTCCGACGGAGCCACGGCGGCGCAACCTCGCATCAAAAACCCACGTCGATGAAGCGCGGAATTGCGGGCTCCATTCTACGGCATTGTCGAGAGTACGACGTTTTAATTGGCGATCCCCGATGAAGCACTCTTCCACGTCGAAAATGAACTATCACCGTGATACGCACGTTTTCACCGACGATAAAGATATATTCCACGTAGTTAACCCTCCCGGTGCCAGTTTACGGTCGACGATGCACTCGAGGGTTATCCAATATCTTCCGTGGAATTACGTGCACTCTAGCATTTAGCGAGACAAGATTGCGCGAGTGATGGTATCGCGACTCTTAATACCGAACGGCCAGCGCTCTTAAGCGCCTACGATAAGTTTTCCGTCTACGTCCGCTAATATTAACCGACCACGCCGGTCTATGACAGACTCTACAAATGGCCCTCCGGGTTGTTTTTCGCGTGCGAACGCGACACGCTACTTTGGTTTCCCCGGCGCGGACAATAACAACAACAAAAAACTCGAACGCCCGTGGAAGAGCGTTCAGCCAACCGTACGCGCAATTTCAATCGGATTTTTAACGCGAATCGCGGGTAACGTCGGTTAATCGAAGGTGCCGCGACTTGCGAGATGACCGTGCGCTCGGAGACGAATGACCAATATGATATGTAGAAAGTGTACGTTCCCGTGTTATCCGACGACGACAGTGTCTAATGGAATACCGCGGTACGGGACGATAGCAATAACCGAGCACTATTAGAGAATGTACACGGCGATCTTTTTCTCTGTTTGCTTTCGCTACGAATTTTTCTATCTCGCGCGTTTCTGATTTATTTTACGAAAAACCGGTATGGCATTGACAAGTCTTGGAATAAAATCCTTAGTGAATAGATGAAGAGAGGCTCGAACCATCGATATCAGTGAAGTATGAAACATACACGGATTTGTTTCTGGATAAATACCCTTTTGAAAATGTTCTCATATAGAACTAGAATTAGGATCAATGAATATATTATAAAGTGTAATAACGTTACACTATTTTTGCGTTACCTACAACGTTCAAAATACTGTGTAAATTTATATTTTGTGCTATGTAAAAGATATATATGTAAAGATGTATGGATCGGTGCAATGCTAAGAGAATCTTTGGCGCACCTTAAATAAACTGAAACTGAAACTTGTTTAACATAGACACCAATGATCAATATTAAATAAACGTGAAATATTCTGAAGAGACCTCGTATATCGAAGATTTACTTCGCCGACTGTTGTTTCCAATTTTGTTTGACTAAACATTACAAATACGGTAAAACCAGTAAGAAACATAAGCAAATAAAATACTTCTTCGTCCATTTCCCGACCGTTTCAATTAAGAAAATTCAAAGCTGCCCTGAACAGGGTAGGCAGTCCCGAGCACTAACGAAGTTAACGACGTGTCAGGATCATAATAGCGTATCATCGTGCGAAGACGAGGTACATAAAGCATATGTTTTAAAGGTTCGCGTAATCGACCATCAAAGTAGACGCTGGGCACAATGGCGTGAGCGCAGGGCCGTTAAAGAGGCGCGATTAAATTTAATTATCAAATTTTACGATTATTTGGGGCGCGAACCGAGCCGAATGTGAGCTCCTGTGGGACCGGGGAGAGGGCGCAAAAAAGTCGAGGGTCGAGAGGCAAAAAAGCTGAATTAGAATTTTCTTCGGACGCTAATAAAACGATAAAACTGTCCAAACCGTGCGACACAATGCGCGATACCTTTGCACTATAAATCTACGAACTTTCCGTTTCCCATAAATGGCATTAAACGTCTTTTCTCCCAGCACAAACGTTGCAAACGAATCGAATCTGCGAGAAGGGGTGGTGGTGGGGGTAAGGGGTTGAAAAAATTATAAAGCGAATCGTAAAAGCGAACACCTTTCCGCGTAATTTCCGAATTTTATCTCCTTTCTTTCTGTTCCGTCGCATCGAGCGAATTAACTGGCAAACGTTGGACCTTTCACGGCGAGTTTAACCCCGTAAAGATAAATTGTAAGCCGCGTTAACTAAAGCGCGACGATTAAACTGGAAGGGACCGTTTCCTCGAGGCGTAATCGTTTTTATCATCGGACTTCGACCGCCTTCGCTTTTATGCTGCTCATCAAAAGCAAAGTCGAACTCGTAGCATCCCTTCCTGCGTGATGGTGGCCTTTGTTTCCGATGCCTGCGCGTGGGTCAACGTTCAAAATGTCCCGCATAAACCGAAGGCTTAATAAAGCCTGGAATCCGGACTATTCCGTTCGTAGCCGACATTCCGTATTGGATGAGCACACCCGTTTACAACCTTTCGACGATCCTACGAGTCTCGTTCGACAGTGAGCAAAAAGGTCCGAGTACGAATGTACGTTTGCACGTACTGGGTGTTTCGTTTAATGCGGAATGGTTCGATGTCTCGCGAGGGGATGGAGGTATACGGAACAAATTACTTTACAGAAGTTATTTGGTACAGAGGGAGACATTACGTTGCAGTAAATAGTTTTCTTTTACGAGAAGTGATAGGGGAGGTTTGACAAATTTATTTTTTAAATAGAACCTTGAAGCAGTGGATCAGACAAGAATACCTTGAAGAAGGAAACAAGATAGGCTGCGTTAAATCTACTGATTAAAAGCTCCAATTTGAGGCTTTATATTAAAATAAGTAACCTCGTATGTACGTTGATTAATTTATCTAAAGAAATGTCGTCTTATTGTGGATCAGAATACATAAGGTTTCATTTAAACAACTAATTTCGTTCTCCACGTAATGTTCCCCTTTGGACCGAATAGCATTCTGTTGATAGCTTCGTCCCCTTGTGAGATATCGAACTATACCGCCTAAAACGAAACACCCTGTATCTGTATGAGAGAAAGAGGGAACGATTTAACGAAATGGAAAAAAAGTGCGTTTAACGCACGCTTTAATGATAGGTCAGAAACAACCAGGTCCTGCTTGGCTGCTGGCTCCTTTTGGCAATAAACGAGGGGGAAGGGGATGTAGCTGACTTTATTGACCGGAAGACTCGGCTGCCGAACGATTTGGACAGTTGGACATTCGACCGACGAATTTCCGGTTTATAAGCGAGTCCTGAGAGTCGTAACGCCACGCCGTTAACGATTAACGATTCATTTAGGAACGTTTAGTACGAACGAGGGTTCCAAACGTTATGTCGACCGGCCTCGCTTGCTCGCTACGATAAGAGACGTTTCTTCGTAATGGCGAGTTTGAATATGCTTACAGGTTGGCGCAAATTACGGAACGTGCTCTAGCAAAATGTTACTCATGCCACGTATGGAAGGGTTGTAGGAGGAACTGGACCGTCGACTCGTGTTTAAAGAATCGTGGAAAATTCTAATCGTAAACGTTAATAGCGATATCGGAAAATATGTACAAATAATACGCAATATGATAGTAGGTTGTTTGTATAAATTATTGTAGTCTGAACAAATCGATATAGCTTTCATGTATGTTAAATATAAAAAATATTTCTCATGAAAGTTTGAAATTAATATAATAATACTGTTCAACAAATAAGAACGATACTCTGCATTGGTAATGCATGTTATTCTGCATGTTATTCGCAGTGCTTTATTGAATATAGAATATACTGTTATCAAAATTATGTCTCCTTCAATCTCCTTTCGAAAATTTCTTATGGAATTTATTCCAATATATTTATTTAAGAATTGAACACTCTGAATTCACTGCTGCCATGCTGTTCCCAAGCGCGAGTTTTGAAACAACGGATGTACATTTGTCAAGAATTTGCTTACTTTCGTAACTATCCTCTTTCCGCGAGGAAACGTTAGAGCATTAGGATCTATTATGAACGATCCTGTAGGGGAGTATACCACTGATGTAATTCACGTCATTTCGAAGTTAGTGCCGCGTTAAAGTTACTGAAACGCTCCTACAGAACAGAAGACAATTCGTCGTCTCGTTAATGTCATCGCTCGAGGTCGTATAACGTGTTCCACTGCGAAATTAAGGCAAGAATCGATTAACCAACGCGACATTTCAGTTATCATACTGAAGATAGTAATTCATCGAACGAAACAAAATGCAAATTACGCACGCATTCCCATTAACGAATAGGTAACCAGAATATTTGATCATGTATTGGAATAATAGAAAAATTGAAACAAAATCTATGACGAGTATAATTATTTCTATGCAAGGAGGCCAACAGATACATGCAGAAATTGTATTATGACCAAATGATACTAAGAATCGAGTATTCAAAGAAACAATATTTGGAAAAAATATAACAAAAATCATGAATATTTTAATTAAAACATACGTAGCCAAGATGTTGTATCACGTATTAAAAGAAGAGAAAATTAAAAAAAGAAGCCGAACTACAAAAACTAGTCATACTCGAAAGTATGTATTTTGTAGATATAAACTAAGCGGTAACATTAAGAAGAAAAATTGCGTGGCCATAACTCTGTATCACGCATTGAAGAAAAAAGAGAAAAAAAAATATAAAAAAAATGATCATACATATTTTAAGTAGCATATACGAAAAATAGGAGAGAGATACTAAATACTAAAGACCAACTGCGGAGGTATAATAGTGCACTATGCAATACAGGTAGCGTGCATAAAAGCGTTGCAATCATTAAGACGAAGTAAAAATTGACCGTAATGGAAATGCGTGCATTGGTTACTATAAAAATGCGATTGCGAACGAAGAAAGGTTAATCGTATCGACGCAGGTATATGTACAGCGGCATTTTTCGTTGCTTCGAAATTTCGCGTCTAATTGAAAACGTTTTGCAAAAAATGACAAGATCGCACGCAACCGGAACGGTGGTAATCGGCTAAAAGCAATCGCGATGCTACGGACCATTTCTTAGAGTACCATTTTCGAGACGCGATACGAACATGTGACGACATTCCACGAATGATACGACGTTCTTTGCCGCGGGAACTAAAACGGTTCGCTGGTAGCTCAAATAGCGTGCATTTAGCATCCGTTATTTTTTCGCGATTCGCGGATATATACCCCCGCGTATGTACGGATGAATATTTAATGCGACCTGAAGGGAAAAGGAGCTAAAGGGATGAGGCTACGGATCATATCACTCGGCGCGTAACAGCACGGCAGAGCGACTCTTTTAAAATGTGACGATGTCGCCCATCAGCGAGGCAGAAACCTTTTTCTTTCACCGTTAATCCGAGGCGCGTATGGACGGTTTATACGAGCGCGTTATCGCGGCTAGGCCGCTCCACGGTTCCTCTTAACACCTTTCATAGTTGGCATGCTGCTGCTCTTAAAGCGATTGCGAGTAAGTACTTTGTCTAACTGCTCTCGCAACAGGATATAAACGCGCAGATATCAACCCGTTGCAACCTTACTTTTCCGCCTCTTCCTCGGTGCTTGCCTTTTTGCGCCGCGAACCATTTACCGGTTTCATCGGGCACCAGTCGTTATCCTTTTATAGTTCCGTGCCGCATAATATTAATACAATGTTAAACAGAGTCGAACGTACGCTCGCGAAATGAAATTCTGTCAGTTAGTCGTACGCGCGGCCCTTCCGCTTCGCGAAAAGTTTACTTTCCGCCCATAGGGATAAATTAAATTTCGAAACGAAAGAAAAACGTCCGCGGGTTCCATGAAACACGCATTTCCCCGTTGAAATGCGATTTTAATTAATTTCGCGTTGTATTCAACGGAACCCCTGTTCATTAATTAATTCTAATTATGCAGGATATTTTCAACGAAATGTCTCACGATTTTCTGATTTTAAATTGAATCAAACTAAAGTTACAATAGTGCACGAGCTAAGGGAGGTCTAACTGAAATAAAGGCCTCGAGGTATTTTTATGATTTCCAATACGATTCCATGTAACATTCCACAAAGTAGTATATTTAATAAAATATAAATAATGTTAATGCGGTATATCCATATTTCCAAAAATAAATGCGCGAAGATAAACACGCAAATCAAAAGAAGTAGGAAGCAGAAGATGTACATTTATATATTTCTTATATGTTTGCTACATGTTTTAATAGGAATAGTTAATTATAATATAGGATATATAAAAATAGTCCTGAAGCTAAAAACGGGATGTCTAAAGTGAGAATCGAATCCGTCTCTTTAGTAATTATCACTGTAGAATAAATAAGAAATTATAAGTTAATGATAACAAGTGTTCGGTAAATTAAAACATAGCGTTAAAAGGAAAAAGACTCTATATTATGTTTTGTCTTTGCAATTTCTACAAATGTGATATTTTTAGTTTCTTTTTTATATTATAGACAGCTCGTATACTTAACCAATAAGATAGAATAAGACAATAGGCATATAAGGTTAGATTTAAGCAAAATGTTACGAAAAGTTGTGATACACCTTAAAGATATGTAAAGAAAGACAGTGTAAACTGATTGTACAATCATGCACTTTAAATAAACGGCTTGAAATGAAATGAAAAAGATAAACACGCCATCTTCTCTGCGAAGTATACACTGATGCTATCTACCGGTTTTCATTTATACTTCGAATATGGTTGATAGGCGGCGAAACAAATGCGTGCGAATACGTAAACACTATGCCCTCCAGGGTACGTGACTAAAGTATGACTACGGTTCGACGAATATTAATAAGCATCGATATGAAGAATATCAGCGCAGAAACTGCACATTGCTACGTTTTCTTTAACGTTGAACGTTTCATTATTCAACACGACACAGGAAATCAATTACCGTTTGAGCAATCTATCTACAAGCCCTGACAATGACACACGAAGAGAAAGGCTCTTTCCGCAGCAGTTCGCCGTGTACCTCTTCTCTGTCCGCGTACTCCTTTATTTGCCTCTGCTCCCTGGCGAGCGAGGGAAGAGAGTAACCCAGCCATAAATATCCTGTAGGGTAATTAACCCTTTGAGGACTTTGAAGCTCTGATGATTTTAATAATCTTAAAAGACACCGGCAGCCGTGATTAGTGTTCCTGTCGGCGGATGTAATCGACAGTACTCCTCTACTCGAGTATTCCGCTGTCGGTGCTCAGTTCGGTACGCGTATATTACAGAGTTCCGCGTCTCGTCATTGTACTTTGTCACGAAAAAATGTAGATACACGGAATGCAACGAGAATTAACGCGAAATTCGTAAAAACTTTATCAAAAAGTCAATCGTTAACCCAACATTATTAACTCGCAGAGTTCCGCGTCTCTGCATTGTACTTTGTCACGAAAAAATGTAGATACACGGAATGCAACGAGATTAACGCGAAATCCGTAAAAACTTTATTAAAAAGTCAATCGTTAACCCAATATTAACTCGCATATACGAATGTCTCATTTATATTTCAATTCGATAATCTTGAATTAAAATTGCACATTGTCGAGCATGATTACTATTATACATGTATATTTTCATAAAATAATTAAATTCAATTTGTATAATTATCGCGAGAGTAATCGCCGAACTCGTTGGCGTATAAAATTTCGAATCGTTTCGAATATTCTAGAATGAAAAAGGATCCACTTACCCATGTTAATACTTACCCAATATGGCGGTCAACGACAGGTTCCAACGGCTTTTAGACGATTCGAAGATGGCCACGATGATCTGATTCCAGTCCACGTAACTTTTGCAGCGTACGATCCCCTGGCGTAGGTGTAGTATTCCACTTTGAAGTATTGGCATAAAGGCACTCCCGCGCGGTACACGACGAAAACAATGAGCGGTGAACATGAAACGACCCTTAGTAGCCAATAACACACGTGGATTATTTCAAAAAGCTAATTTTTCTCTGTGACCGCGAACAAAGTCAAAGGGCTACACATCATTATGGCGTACCGTCCCCATTTTCCAGAAAACGGAAATCGCGACGTACTTTTCGCCGTCTGCAAACGTACAAGAACACATTCGCGCACGCGAACAATGCTAACTTGAAAGACCCGAAGTTAATTAATTATTAATAATCTTGAACTTGCAATGCTACCTGCAAACGACTCTTACGACACTCGTCACACGATCCCATAATGACGTCGAATGTTCAAGATTCTCTTTCCTGCCGTTTCTCAAAATCGCTGTTACGTGATTAGCCACTGGATTCACTGCCTGTGCAACGGGCCAAACATATTTTTTTAATTTTTATTAATATGTTATTTAGATCTTCTAATGCATTTATATTATATATAACGATGTGAAAAATTCTAAATTAATATCTTGTAAATTATTATATCTTATTTTTGATCTTATCTTTATTATTATATCTTTGTTCAATATCTGTGCAGAATGCGCGGGTGTTCGTAAATTCTTACTACGCGACCGATGGCAGCAGATAATTGTATGTTTTCACTTCTCGTGAATATTTTATTCGAATCGTGTAGTAATTTTGTTGAATTCTTGATTGTTTAAATATATCCATAAATTAAATCATAATGCTGAATAGCACCAATTGCACCAATGCATGATCCTTAATCGATTACAAAAAATCAGGTTGGCTTCATTGTTCTACTAATTCTTCAATTCGAAAGTTTCGAACGATCGGCGGTAAAGTAGATAAACTCAACAATGCGTCAATTCTTGGTAGCGAATACGTTTCGTCGTGTATTATGTAGCAACCACCGCGGATAAAAAGTGTTTACAGAGTACGATAACGTGAAAGTGAAGTGCAGAGAAAAAAATCGTACAACGGGACGCTGTTTGCTTCGGGCGATAACCTAGTAGGTCGAAGACGATTACGTGTCGTTGATACTCGTACTCACTATTTACAAACAAATTGCTTGATCAATCTTAGGATACAAAGCCCTTCGTTCAGTTACTAGTGCTTGTAGGTTCTTATCATCTGATTATGTACATATCTCTCGATAACATAACCTGCCACTTGTCACGCTTTCACAGGAAAGCTGGGAAAGCATCTCACGCTTCGACTGCGAAACGAGATCTATTTCTGTACCTTACGTACACTCTTACTTTCGAAGAAATACAGAATAAATTCAGTCAATGCCCTATAATATACATATACATACATATGTACGTATATTTCGCCTAATCAACCATGCAGTTAACGTCACTTTAGAGAACAGCTTGACACTGACCGTCTCGTTCAGAGGTGTCGAGCTTACGTTCCAAATCACACGTGTTCGTTAAGAAATACGTGTTCCACTAATCACTCGTTCGTTTGGTCATTACCAAAGCGTTTAACATCTCGATAAACTAGTAATACCGGGTCTCGTGGCGTTGTCGCGAACGTGTTCTTGAAATATGTCATTCATAAAATTGTACGTGCAGAACGAAGGACAAGTTCGCGTTCAAGTCTCGAAGACGAATTATTCTCGTCGAGGAACACGAACGTAAGTGGAAATTCGCGAGCGGCTGCGACGGAAGCGAAGTCGAAAGTTTAGACCACTTAAAGTATCGAGTGTTTTCTTTCTCTCTCGAGAAGTTCTCTAAGTGACGGAGAGTGATTACGTTAATGACATGACCGAGTACGCCTTAACGACAGGATAGGTGCAGACTGGTACGACATTCACGGCACGCGATCGGGACATCAACCACGACATCAACCGTACCCTGTATAAATACGTTAGCAACGACTCGAACGATACGACTACTTTCATCGGGGTTTCCCTTTTTTACGACGCGAAATATAGTCCAGACGTACGATTCGGTTACATTACGATACTGCCAACCTGTAACGTACCAGACGTACGATTCGGTTATATTACGATGCTGCCAACCTGTAACGTACCAGACGCCCTGACTTATCGACTGTGCAACACCCAATCGTATTGTGTGCACAATGCACGATCGTTACATCGCCGAAGTACCGTGGATGATACGCGTGTAAATCCGTGGAACACAGTGTTAAGTGTTGAAGCGAGTAATGGAATCGGGTCGTTGGACTTTCTCGGCCGAAGAGGCCGATTATCGACGTCCAGCGTATCCATCGTTTCGGTAAGTACACTGAATCATATTTATTTAAGGGCGTATTCTGAATTAGGAGGTCTAAAAAAAAGCGCTTTTTCGTGAATTTTTTTACGATGGAAAAAGATAATTAATTCTATCGAACTTTTTATCCTATGTTCATACATATTTGAGAAGACTGTACAAATATTTGCAACAAGACATATTCAAATTGTGTCGACTGTGATAACAACACATTTGTAGAGCACCTCACAATTAAAACCTCCTATCGGCGGTAAAGAGGCAGGTCGTAATTTTGGTTCGACACAAGGAAACCAAAAGAAATATTCATTTTCATACATTTATCTTCTATGTGAACTAAGAAAAACCCGCAAAAATAGTGAAATGTGAAATTACTGCAAGTTTGAAAAAAAAACGAGTTCTTTGGGTGAAAGAAATCACTTTAACTTGATAAAAAAGTCGTTTAAAATTTTTTTTGTATGAATTTTCTTAGTTCACATAGAAGGAAAATGTATGAAAATGAAAATTTCTTTTGGTTTGTTTTGTGTCAAACCAAAATTACGACCTGCATCTTTCCCGCTGATAGGAGGTTTCAATTGTGAGGTGCTCTACAAATGTGTTGTTATCACAGTCGACTCAATTCGAATATTTCTTGTTGAAAAAATTTGTACAGACTACTCAAATATGTATGAAAATAGGATAAAACGTTCGATGGAATTAATAATTTTTTTCCATCTTAAGAAAATTCACGAAAAACCGCTTTTTTTAGACCTTCTAATTCAGGATAACCCCTTAAATCGTGACCACCGAAGGGATCTTGTAAAAAAAAGTAACGCACCAATGAGACAGGAATCGCGTGATTTACTTACGCTAGTGCAATCGAGTTTTACTAGTGCGTGCTATTTCCTTAAACTGATCATTAGTCAACGCTGCAGAGAAGGCGGGTGAATAATAATCACTGTATTATTCAAATCACCCTTCATCTTACAGAACTTTCGTAATTTTTCTTTGATTTCACACACACAAAAAGTTCGTTAGCACTTCACGGAGAATTAGCCCGGTATTATGGAATTCGATACGGTCTCGTTTATTAACGAGGTTATAATTTGAAATGAGAGCGTAGAGAGAATTTATTATACCATGATAAATGTACGTTTATCGATTTATTGTCACAGAGTTAGGCTTGCATTTGCACTTAAAATTTAGTGTAAAATTGATTGTATCGATAAGCCTTGAGTTAACCTCGTCCTCGTTGACGTGGTTAGATATATCTTCGTAAATACTAAAATGAAATTCCAATATTTGCAATTTATAGATTACAAATGGGCTTTGTTATATTTTTTGTAATTATTATTACATTACACTTTCTTTCATATGTGTAAAATACTCGTTGAGTAGAATATCTTCCACAAATAACGTTACCGCCTTCAAGTAAGCTAGGTTGGCCGAGCGGTCTAAGGCGCCAGATTTAAGTTCTGGTTCCCGTCTGGGAGCGTGGGTTCGAACCCCACACTTAGCAAATTCTTTTTTTTCTCAAATTTTTGAATCGTACAAATATATAGCCAACGTATGTTCATATTTATATATAAAAACACACTTAGCAAATTCTTTTTTTTCTCAAATTTTTGAATCATACAAATATATAGCCAACGTATGTTCATATTTATATATAAAACTTATAATTAACTTAACGTTTCGATTAAAAAATTTAATAGAATGCTACATTTTAACCATGTTTGTAGTATCTATCGAAGTTTCCATAAACATATGCGACATACTTCGATGAGAGCAAAAAGAACGACGTCGTTTAGATTATAAGAACAATGTTTTCGTTAACAAGTCATTAATTAAAGGAACAGAAGTTGATTCGCAATCACGAAGCATCTCCGCGAGGAGATAAATGGTTCGGGCTTTCGTCGTAGCCGGATTCGAAGTGACTCGGAGTCTCGTAACTGATGGCGGCGATAATTGAGCCGAGTATAAATGACTTGATGAATAGTCATAGACAATTAGGGAGACGGAGATAAGCCAGAGCTAGCTATGCGCGAGCAATTTTAGCCCGTTAATCCCGTTACAGAGCCGTGTAAGCGTGTTCGCCTCGTCGTATTTACATAACCGCGCGATCGAATCATCGCGGGCATCGTAATCGCCGATATTTCCGCTTTCGTCGCGTTTCGCATTCGTAATTCGTCGCTCGTTTAAACCAGCCGGAGACCTTACACGAGCGTCGAACTCCAGCGGAGGGATAAAAACCTCCCAACGCCTTTATCGACGTTTCCAAGTTTGACCAACAGTTTCGTTCGAATCGTCGTACCGGGAAGGAAAAAAGAGCCGATTAAATCGGATTACCGAAACGCCGATGGCGCAGAGACGAGACTGTGCCAGCCCTTTTCCCAGAAGACCAGGACTCGACACCGTAAAAGTGTCAGGAGACCACCCTATTCGAAAGGGGAGTCCGGTGTGCTGGTATCGTTCCGCGAGAGAAAGGAAGCTCCAAGAGTCGCCTGTTGAAATGCTTGTCACAACAATTTCGCTAAAAAAGCGCAACTCCGCTGGCACAATAAACCGGGACACTTGTAATTTCATTCCGTCGCATCTGTTGTCATTCTCACGTTACCGGCGCGAGTGTCTCTCGACTTTCTTCGTTCCGTTCATCGGCGCGGAGAGGGCCAGGGGGAGACCGAGAGGTAGCAGCGTTGAAAAAAAAAATCAGACGCGCGTATTTCAAGCAACCCTTACGCGAGCGTTGTACAATGGAACAGGGAAGGTCCCCTTGCAGCTAAGGGGTGCCGTTCCTGTCGATACTGTGGTCGACGTATAAAAGATCCGCTATGAACAAAAAAAGGGGGACGGGGTAGAGTACCGGGGGGCAGCAGGGTAGGTGTCCGCGATTCGGGGTACTACGCATTATTTTTTTCTTTTTTTTGCCTCCGACTCTCGTAAATCATTTTTTTCTCCGTCTTCGAGCGGTGCTTATCGAGCAACCGTTTTGCATTATGTAATTTGCGTTATCCGTGCTCAGGGACGTCACTTATCAGCCGCTGAGTGCGTCAGGGGTCCGCCACTTCGTCCCGTATTTCTCGCTCGTTCACCGCGGACTCGGTGTAATTCGATTTTCAGCAGCCGAAGCGTAAAAGTAAGAATGAAAGAAATTGGAAAACAAGTCCGGTGAAAATGTCTCCCCGCGACACCATCCCTTCCCCTCGCGAAAGGGAAATCGTATTTATAATGCTTACGCGTTTCAAGCCTGACGTCCCGTGAAATCGCGTTACCGGGATTCGGAATATTAAATTCATCTCTGTCTTCCCAGGCTATCGCCTCGCCTTATCGTCACCGTAATCGAACCCTGAAAACGTGATTTCTCAGTCGACGAGGTCGAGACCCGGGAAACGATATCGCGTCGCTCTACGATCTTCTCCAGCCTTGGATTAGAATGTAAATTCTTGTTCGGATGCTGACTGCGTTCGATCAAAAGCTTATGCCTGCTGCTTCGGCGTGCTACAATTTCCATTCGAGTCTTTGCAAGCAAAACGTTTACGTGCTTATTCTCTATTTGATTATCTCCGAGTGCTATATTGTTCCTATAAACCAACCAACGTCCGGCAGATACCCTCCTACCATCGAAACGAAACTTTTCATCCACGTTACCGTCGATTCCCCCGGAATTATTTTCGAATCGAGCCAGAATAGATTGAAATTGTTGCTCGTGGACCAGTTACTTCGTTCCACATCGCCGATGAAAGGCTTGTGAAATTGTAAATTGTAAATCGAGTGTCAGGCACAAAAGCTGCGCTTGACGCTGACAATTTCGAGATATCACGAAGATGAGACAAAAATTAATCAACCGAAAACCATAAATAACGATTCACGGTGGCCCGGGTAGCGGGGGCGTGCGTGGTCAGACAATGGATGACAAATTGCGCGAAAGCAAAACAAACTGAGGACTAGATTGAGCTGGCTGGTCGATTCGGTGGCTTTGCCATTGTCATCAATATAGCAGGGCCGGGACATAATCTCTGTCTCGCGGGTAGCGGCCAAGAAAAATGGTCTTTTCCTCCGACGTCCAGAGTTCCTTTGAACGAATTCGTTCCGAGCCACCCCTGTGTGCACGAGGCTACGGGAATAATCTAAAACGCGGCCGCATCGTTCACCGTGAGTTTCTTTAAGGTAGCTCCGCGAGGACAGGGCTTGATCTCCGCGTAAGGTTATCAGAAGGTACGTAAACATAAACAAGAGGTGGCGCGGAGATGATTCGTGGGGTGACGACGCTTTGTATAGAAGGGAAGATCGGATCGTGGCCGCGTTAAAAAAGAAGAAAGAATAGTCTTAAGAGCGGGACGCCATGGCAATCGTAAATGTTTAATATCGTGATTAAAGGCGCTGGCGCCTCTCATTATTATTTCAGTCTGGAGGACATTTCGCCCAGTCCTCCTCCCACCTCCGCGTCACCGCGTTTCTTTTCAATTCTCACTTTCCTTCGTCGGCTTAAAAATCCACCGTGAAAATTAGCCGCCTAAATATTTAAAGCACCCCTCTTGCCCTCCTGTCGTTAACAGTGCACGCGGAATCCACGGGAGGCAGCGGCGAGAGAGAGGGATAAATAAAAAAAAAAAGGAGAAACGAGGAAAAAATGAGAAAGAAAATGGAAAAAGAGAGCGCGAACACAAAAACCGTCTGCGGGCCGCGTCATTGTTCCGGGCATGGAGACAGGCGTGATCTCTTCCATCTGATGGATTTCTGCTGCAGTCACCTCTAACCACCTCGCTCGTCACTTCCCGTTGCGCTTCGTGCCATTGGACACCCGACTGACTTTTTGTTTTAAATCCTTTTCCTCTCTCGCGTCCTCCGCATTCAGACTCCGCCGGTTCGCAGTGTTGTACGTCGCCACCCTTCTACGCCGTGAACAGAGACCTCGGGGCGCGAGCATCGAATTAACGCGTAATTTCTTCGAGGAGACTTATCACGCGAAGTGAACCCCGACGTGGCGCGAATTCACGCTGCCGAGAGAAACGAGTTTATGGAACGAGAGATCTCTCTATTGTCGAACCCCCGCCATCGGGGGTTCGACGGGGTGCACGGGAATCCGAATCAGGTGGCCCAAACATCTTTCGAGCCATTTCTAATTCATGCGTAGGGGTATTCTTCAGGTTGCGGGGTACGTTTGCATCGAGACTTGGTTGACTTGGGACAGGGGTTGGGGTGAGTCTTGGATTGAGAATCTTGTTCTTCTTTGATACTATTCTTCTTAGATACCTTCTGCTTTCACACCTGCTTACGTTCCACCTTCTTTTTCTCTTGTTTTATATTTTTCTTCGATTTCTACAATAATTCCCACAATTCTAATTCTCCTGAATAAACAGATAAAACAGTATTTCAACCGCTTTTCTGGAACTTCCAACCCCTGGGTGTCAATAGAATTCGCAGAACAGAGCTTAGAACAGGATTTAGAACATTTCTCTACCCCCTATACAGACACCTCGTCAGCGAAGTCCATGGAGCGACGACCTAACATTTAAATTCAGCCGGAAGCGACGCGCCTCGAACTCCAGAAGAAATCCCATCCCGGCGCGGCGACGCTTTTATGTCGAAATCGACGCTCGGACAGTGGACGCCGACGGATATTCGTAAATAAAATTCCCGCGAGGGTGACAAAATGGTCACACGCTCCAGTGCTGACCCTATCCGGGTCAAAACTCGATATCTATGCGACGAGATTTTTTTATGTTGTTTTCACGTAGTTACGCCGCTTTCGGGGACAGAATAAAATAGATACGGGATTGCTGGACAGAATATTATAACGGTCCGCTGACAGGGGATCCTATGGCGCTTTTCTTTCGGGGGGAATATTCCGAACACCGGCTGATTTAGGCGGGCTCTATTAGATTTCGTGTCTGTGATACAACGGGTGCACCTTCCATTTCTACTTTTCGCCAGATTCTTCAGAGCCTGAGTTTTGCAGAGTTAGACCACTGTCTTTATCGCGGTGTCGTATTTCTAGAGATCTGAAAATGTTGTAGCTTTTCTTTTTTGTCCGAATAACGATGTGAATAATTAAATAATAAAAAAGGAGCAGAAATGTGTTTGTGATCACAAGTGGAAATCGAACTCGTGATATGAATGACTATACGACCATTATTGCCGCTTCTCTTCCATCATTTTATATACATAATACGTTACTTTTCGCACTAATTAATCACGTTCACGGTCAGAAAATAAGTCGATTATTTGAATTTCGACCACGTTCCAGGAAATCTTTCCTTACCGCGCTTCCTCTTTGGAGATGCGTCGCGTGTCCGTGCAAAACAGATTTACGTAACGGTGATGTGCATTCTCGGTGATACCGAATTTGCATAGAAGATAATAGGAATTTTCTAACAGGCACGGAACAATGGAAAAAGAAACTGCTCTCCGCGGTGAGCGCATATCTTTTTTTGCGATCGGCTGTCTTTCCCTCGTTCCGCCGCGACTGCGACATTAAGCGGTCACGTTTACCTCTGATCAATCAAGGTCTTTGTCCACATCAGCGCGTTTCTTCTATCATACAACTCATCGACGTTCTATTACGTTAGGCCTGAGCTATGTTCTGCCTTTACTGCGTCGTTTCACCGCGATGATTAATTCCCCCTGGCCGCGACTGCGTGCGTATACCCCGCGGGAGAAAGAAGACGATGGTGGAGAGAAAAATAAGAAAAAAAAAAGAAACAGAGGAGCCTGTCACAGTATATTTCGCGCGATTATTCTCTCCGCGTTTCGTCGCGAATAGATACCGGAGGTATCTTTTCTGGCCGCGCGATGAGTACGGCAATTCAAATGATACAATCTTTCTCCCGCGACGACGGGGGCCGCTTTTCACTCGGATGTATACGAAACTTTTTGCATATGACGAATCGGGGACTATTACCATTCAATCTCTCTGCTTGGCTTCGTTTGCATCCTATCATCTCCCCAGTGTGTCTCGCTTTACATACGGCCACGGCCATCGGCTCGACACGCTGAATACGCGCGCCTCGGCTCCCATATTCTTTCTTATTCCTCTCTTTTTTCTTCCTTCGACGGTGCCAATCGCTGTCCCGCGATTGCCTGGACACTCAACCGCGTTGATAATCGACGAGCACGTGTCCGTAATATCGCCAGTCGTCAATCCCACCACGTGCACGCTTAAGTGCGCAGTTCGCGTGCTTTTACAAGCACAATGCGGGGTACAAACCTACAAACACCTGAGATCGCGCCGCGGTACTTACTCCCTGTACCGCGAGATAATACAAAGTAAAGTTCGTCATTTTCTTGCTCGATGAACGCTTGGACGCCGATAACAAAAAGAATAAATGGTTTCGCGGAAAGAAAAAAAAAAATTGGAGATGCCGGGGATCGAACCCGGGGCCTTTCACATGCAAAGCGAACGCTCTACCACTGAGCTACATCCCCGTTTTTTAATCAGCGCTTATAAATGAAGGACTACCTGCTGTCTCGTGTTATTGATTTTCTGTTAATTTTTTTAAAATTCTTGTCGAATACTATTAACTCCGTACGTTGCGTTTTAATCGAACTAATGACAATATTTCGCATCTTTTTTAAACTCTGTATACATCAACACAGTATTCGCATTGTGGAACGGGTTTCTAAATAATTTATAATCAAGTTTGTTCAATTATTATTTTTAAACGTTAACAAATGTTCGTACTTCACTGATTTTATACTCTAGAAGAATATACATATACTTACGCTGTTTTGTGATTCAGAGATTCAGACGTCTTGTTCTACTTACTTCACTACGCCTATAGCAACAATCTTTATTCGTAAAAATAGTAATTAATGTCTATTTTTATCAGTTTTATCAAAGGTCCCATGATATAGCATTATTAATGCTCTCGATTCTCTTGATTTAATCTATCCACATCGATACAGTATCAATTTCGTCAACCGCACTTCGAGTTGACTGTGATTACAGCCTGTTTAGTTAACGTTTTAATAACATTATCATCCTTCTTATATTCTGCTGATCATATACTCTGTAAAGGTGTTCTTATTCCTATGATGTTCGCTATTTAGTTTTACGTGCGGTTATGTGCTTGGCGCGACTTACGATCTTGAGATACTTACTTCGCTCTACTCGTATCAACAATGTTTATTTTTAACAATCGCACATCAGATTTATTTTTGCAACGAAATCCTCAGAGGTCCCATGGTGTAATGGTTAGCACTCTGGACTCTGAATCCAGCGATCCGAGTTCAAATCTCGGTGGGACCTTGTACTTTTGGTCCCTGTTAAATATCATTTTTAAACAATTTCTCCACCATGAACCGCTTATCTGGATTTTTTTGCAAATATTAAATACTGCATATCGTTTACAGAAAGAACATATATCTTCTAGTAGTCTATATTCGAATATTAAAATACATCAATTACACAAGCTTATAATTAATACATAATCCATGCAATGTAAGTTGTAAACGACCAATGTAAATATATATATACACGTTTTACGTTGAACTTATGGTATTTTACATTGTGAACATTGCGTTCTTCGGTATTTATTTTACATCAAGATAGTATCTTCGATACTCCGTTATTTATAATTTTATCCAAGGTAGTAAATAGTAGTTAGACCACTGAGATCTGTTTATAGACGAAATAGTTTGTAGGAAATTGAAACTTTAACATCTTCCAAACGCAAAGAAAAAATGTTGTAGCCTCGATTTGTCTTTTTATTCAACATTTGGGTGATTACAAAAAAAAAGAAAAAAATAATTGACAGCGGTGGGATTCGAACCCACGCCCTTACGGACTGGTGCCTAAAACCAGCGCCTTAGACCGCTCGGCCACGCTGCCTTCGGAAAGCTTTTGCTCTAACTACGCATAAAACCAACTCGTACTATATATAATAGTCGATGTCGATTTATCTCACAAATGGATAAACATTTTCAATACATTAATATACTATTCTCCGCATTGTTCCAATACTTCGGTAAATAAAATATTCCGTAACGTTCTATGCACATGCAGACGAGCACGTCCCATCTATATTCGCAACGGGTTACATAACAAAGTAGAAGTTACTTCTCTCCGAATATTGCGAAATCGCTGGCGCCGTTAAAGTAATGGAAACTTAATTCGCAAGAAGACAGATTTTTACGATCGATTTCGTCGTTCGTTTCTTGGCACGAAGTTTCTTTGAGTGCGTATTACGTGTTCGCGTTGCGCGATCGAAAGTACGAAAATAAAAACAAGCATTTTAATTTACGCGCTGTTCTCCGCAATAACTAAAACAACGTTTCGCGAAATTTATTTTCCACCTTCGGCTGCGAGCGAAAGAATATAAATGAAAATGTTTATTTTTGATGTCACCATTTTAATCTTGAAATCCACCATGTTTGTTTATTAATCTCAAAGTCAATCCAATATTTTCGAAAAGCCGATTCTCGATAAATGCAAAACAAACAGAACGTCGATAGTTTCGAAGCTGAAAAAACCCCTATGAATCACTAATTCCCTATCAAAAGCGATCAAAATTCGACAGCTTCCATTGTCGGATAGAATTGTATGCAAAACGTCAGCCTCCCCAGCGCGCCCCGTTAATCGAGATATAAACGATTCGAAACGAATTCTAAGATCGACGCGAGATAGAGGAAAGCGTGGAAAAAAAAGCAACGAAATTACCCACGCCAAAGCGTAGCCGCGCGGACGTACATCATTACAGCTGCGAATCTCTTCCTTTTTATTTTCCCTTCCCAGTAGCGGTACGGCGCGCGATAACATCTCAATATAAAAATTCATGCTCATAACGCGACTCCGGGAGTGTCTTCTTATTTTCGTTCGCCTTTTTTTCTTCTTATCACGTCCCCGAGGGGACGAGCGTAAAACTGACGCTTTAGAAAGAGAGAGAGAGAGAGAGGCAAAGGCCTGCCGTGTCGAAACGACTGCGGACAGATCGATAAATTCGCGTGAATATTCGTATAGCTGATAAGCCGATGAGATAAGCCGAAATCGGTCTTGCGAGCGTGGATCCCCTCGTTACGGGGCCAGAGATACGGCGACGGTAGGAAATAGAAGATAAATTTGAATCTTTCGTATTCTTTACACCGATGGTTTATAACCTCGCCTTCTCTCGCGTCCAATATTTTATTTTGTTTTTCCCCGCGGTTATCGGCCAGTCGAATCGCGCGCGCAATTTTATCGCCGCGATACGTCGTATCTCGCGGCTTCGAGACGTCGAGACTCAGTAGCGCATTATCCTTTTACTTACTCCAAAGACACATTTTGTAAAATTGCTCGACGGTTCATATTATTTTCCTGTATTATTGTCGCACTAATTCGCGTTAATTCGCTAAATAGTTATTCGTCTGACACTGATATTGAAATAAAATATGAATTATAAATACTTTACATTTATTCTTGACTCGATACTCTATACTTTTTACACCTCTGAGATTACACCAAATGAATTTCATAACTATCACGATGCATCTAAACAGTATACAGCTCAGATGCCATCGAATAAAATCTCAACATAGATATATAAAACGAGTATCAAGTATTTTCATTTCCAGCCATCAAATATGCAAGTGTTCCATAACTAAAAACATTCTTTCATCGTTTCCTTTCTTCTAAATCTCGCTGTATCTTAAGATCCGCAAAGGTTAACGCGCCACGGCCGAGTGTCGTCGTCGGTATTCAAATTCTCGCGTACACCAGCGATCGTTCTCAAACGACATTGTTCTCACATGCCTCGTCGAGAGATTCGCGGCGGGAGCGTACCTGTTTAGCATCGCGTTTAGCAGAATCACGCCGCCACTTTGGCCTAATACTCGTGACTGTCGCTATAAATGATGGATCGTTAGAGGCGGCTGTATTCCCCGCGTAGATGATCCGGATGACTTGCACCGACTGAATTACGTCCCGCATGTTGCATATCATAGAGAAAATCCTTGCGCGTATATCATCGCGTGTACGCGAGGGGCGCGCGGGAGAGGCGTACGTCTATGGATTCACGTGATATAAACTGCTAGAAGCCAATTGGGGATGATAAATCTATTATTTTCGGCAAATCATGGAGCGACGGAGGGAAAAGCTGGATGATACACTCCGCGGACGTACAGGTGCTCGTTTGGTCGCTTCCGATGCGGAATCATCTCCAGCGAGTGATTATGCGGATGATACGGTTTACTTTGTGGCTTCGCGCTGAACGATCGTTCCGAGAAGAAAATTGAAATGGTAAACGTATTCGTGACACTGGGATTATTTTTCAAATTCGACCCTCGTCGTCTGTAGTTATCTTTGAGTAGAATAGAATAATTGTAGATCCTACTTTTTTATTTGTACTTGTCTTCAGGCTCTTTAATCCTACATTATTACTAAACTACGTTTCGAATACGCTGGCCAGACATTCGGGAGAACTCAATTTTTCGTTGTACCGCTTCACGAAATCGAACACGGCGACAACGAACTTATACAAAAGTATAGAATAATGTTGACGACCTTTGAAACAGTGGTCAGTTGTTAGATTCCGTTGATATTTTGTAGCCTGTCAGCGTGATATATACATAATTAATAATCCAATACTTTCAAAATAATGGTAGAATTTGTCCATTCATTTCACGTTCATGCTTTCTGCCCTGTCTCGTGGACAGCGACAGCCGTATACATACCGACGAATGACAGATCGATTTTCGAACGTTTCGTGCTATAATTTAGAATATTCAGATGAATCGGTACACAGTAGCGCTTTGCAAAACGATACCAATAATTCGTGTGCGTATCGGTAGTTGCAATCCTTATCATTAAACATCGCTCGGTTTGAGTTAATCCTAACCATCCACAACAATTACACACACGTGATATAATTAATTCATATCGCGAGAAAATATGTAATTCATCGACTTCTGGAGACACATATGCATGCAAGGACTCGATCCGTACCTAGAGGAACTTATAACGATACGAAATTTCCATTGTCGAAAATTTCATTTGCAATCTTTTCGCAATTAGAGAGGTCCGCTAGCCAGCTGCAGAATGGATCGGACAACACGCGTTCCTCGAAACGGCTCGTTAACGGGAACGCCGATGGGCTCTCGCCTATTTCCGCGAGGCCGTCCATTCCGACACAATGTGCCTGGCATTAACGAAATACTCGTCGAGTACGTATCGAGCATCGATCATTACGAGACCCGCGGGCTTCGCAGGGTATTCCGGTAACGGTCTATCGCCGCAATAATCGTCGACACGCGTAATAATCATGTCGTTTAATGACAATTGATGAGAGCCAGGAATACGCTCGCGCTTTATACGTCGAACGGCGGCGCTTATGCTCGGTCCAACGATATCCGCGATTCGCGCGTAACAACGCGGGCCGAACGCGTGGGCGATCAGCGCGAGCGAGTGCATCGGAGCGCGTATAGGTGCGCGTGCTTAGCATCGAGATGGGTGAAAACGCGTAGGTGGAGCGACGATTCTATTGTTGGCGCTCGGATATGCCATTACCCGCGATCAGTCAATATTTTCTCGTAACTGACCTCCGGTTTCGATGGCCTGGCCTGCTGTAAACCCCGAACGGTCGATCCGCTCGAACAGCCGACACAAGTGCAGCCCCCGGTGTGTTTCCTGGGGGCCGAAGGCGCACCATCGCTCTCGTTTCCCGAAACACGATGTTACAACGGTGAATATTTTCGCATAACTGACCTCCGGCGATTCCGGATGCGCGTTGATGAACTGTCTATATGCACTTCATTGCACCGGTTCCGGTACGAACCACCGCGCCTCGGGTAACCTGTGGAAACACAACGTTACAACAACGCGCTCAAATATTTGCGCCTTCCGAATCGAATTACACCAGTTTCTCTCTCTCTCTCTCTCTCTCTCTCTCTCTCTCTCTCTCTCTCTCT